>NW_008236442.1:4275815-4293185 GCF_000691975.1 Corvus brachyrhynchos | reverse complement strand
CCCCCACCGCCCGGCAACTATTAATGACCGGGCGGCCCCGGCGCGGAGAGCATCGCCGGGCGGGCTGCGGAGCGCCGCGCTTTTAGCGAGTCTTCTGCTGCCACTTCGCTGTAATGATTTTAATTGCGTGTTTTTGCTTTGAGCGAACCAAGCCGAGCGAGATTACTTTTTTTGTTTTTCTTCTTTTCCCGTCCTTTCCCCCCCCGGCTCCCCCCAAGGCTGGTAGCGGCGGCAGCGCGCAGCCTTCCCGTCCCTACCCGAGGTATCTGCCGTCTGCGAGCGCTCTCAGAGCCGCTTCTGTAGAGAAGCTGGAGCCCAACTTCTGTGCTCAGAAGTTTAAGGTTTCATTTTTAGCAACTGTTCTCGGAGTGAGTAATGGATGTGTACTGCTCGTAGCGTGTCGTCTACACCATACAGTCTGCTGATTTCTAGGGTGCTGGATGGTTCTAAATATTAAAACAGTTCTCTAAACTGCGTTTCCTTTCTATACAGTTTTTCTAAACTTGGATTTTACCTGTTTTGACCAAATGTTGAGGTCACTAGTGACAGCTGCTTAATTAGACAAAGTTGCAAGCATGTCATCGAAGAAACTTTTTTACTTGTGCTGTTGATCCATGGCTTGCTTTAATATTTTGGAAAACAGGGATTTTGCTCGGCTTAATATTATTTTTACAGTTTCTGTTACTGCTGAGAAGCTCTTACTTTTTGTAAGTTTGAGAGAGCCTGAAATAACTCAAGTTCCCAGAGAAGTGAGTGTGGGCAAGGAGGTACCGTGCATCTCTGCAGCTAGAGCTAGATTTGGGGGAAGATAGGGAAATCGGGGCTACTCGTTTCAACTTCTCTCCTCTGAAGCTTTTCCCCTGCACATTTTATTTGAACTATCTCCCATCCATATTGAATGGACCAGGGCACTGGGGGAGGAAGCTCTTCACTAGTTACCATTCAAAAGGTGTCGGCTAAAATCTCATTGCAAAAAGGTATTGTAGCTTTAACATCTTGCATTGGCAGCATTCTTCCCCCTAAGTCTTTGGATTAGTCATTGTATGAGAGACAGGAAAAAAAAAATCACTTTTTTTTTTTTTCTGGAAAAAGTAAAGTAAACAGCCTCCAACAAGTGAACCTTGACAACCCAGATTAAGGAAGGCAGGAGAGATCAAACAAAGCTGCTGCTGGGCTGTTGTCAGGAGCTGCCTCACTGAAAGCTCTGGACTATTCGATCAGGCAGCAAGGCTATATGTTCACTTATGCAGAAATGGACCATTACAAATGCTGATCTTTGTTGTGAAACCAAAGGATAACTCTGAGAAAAATAACGACTATTTCAAACAAGGCTTTCTGTCGCTTATGATTTTGATTGCAAAGTTAGTTTTTTGTGCACGGGCTGGTTTTTGGGTTTGATGTTTGTTTTTTTTTTTTAAAGTGGTGATGGTTTGAAGTGCATTTATACACTTTGAGAGGGACTTAGGATTTGATTTTGTTTACACTCTCTAGAGATACAGAAAAGGCGGCATTACAGCAGTGTAATGCAGAAAAATGTAAAAGTTCTGTGGAATTCAACTTTTATTTCTGGATCGCTGAATTGTAAGGAAACGTGGGTTTCTTTTTCTGTGTGTGTAAGTTCTGTGTTGGTATATAATAGAGGAGTTTGGTAGTGGTTAAGCACTGTATGTTGGATAACTGCATTCCTAGAGTTTGGAAAACTTGTAATATCTTTCCTTCAAACATGTTGCCAAGCGGTCAGGATGGACCTAGGTTTTGATACGCCGGGATTTTTACAAGACTGTGTAATGTGTCTTCATGGCTGTATCAGAGAGACTGTTACTGTGTAGTTTTTTTGTGGAAATACCAGTAAAGACTATTAATAGACACTTGATTTTTCTTCAGTAAACAGTTAGGATTTAAGTACTAATCAAGCTGAACCAGGAGAGTGAGGTTAGTCTTGTTGTGTGACAGTTTCATGTTTGTATTCAAACACTTGATTGCAAACTTTACAAATGTGTGGCTTTCATTTCTTTAGGGTATTCTAAAGCAATGGAAATATCTATTAAAAAAAGAAAAATCCAAGTAAGAGGTTGTTACCCTAATGTATAATAATCAGGAAGCAGACCAAGTGCACATCTGCTGAAGAATTAAGAAATCCCAAATCTTTTTGCATATGCATTTTTTTAATTAGCTGTGCAGATCACACAATAAGTACTTTATACTTTCTTTAAGGTTTCATAACTGTCCTGCATAACTTATTCTAAAGCTTGTAGATTTTTATGGTATATACTTTAATTAGACAATAAAAAGTATGTGCATTAAACATGCACATGTATGCTATTAAGCCATTTTGTGTAATGTGTAATTTTTTTTAACATCTATAAACATTTTCTGCTTAAATCAGTTCCACCAGTAACTGTGACACTGCTGGGTTTTGCCCCGGTAGGAGAAGGAGCAGGGAAGTTGAGCAGCGAATTATGCATCGGACATTAGTGTGCAGAATACGCTGCAATATGTGTTTCTCATGGAGTGGATCACCTTTTTTAAGGGCTAAAATTTGCATTATCATCCTCGATGTGATATACTGTAAACATTTGTAGCTCCTGAATTACTCCTGTTTCATAGCACTGTAAAAATTAGGAAAAATGCTGGTAGTAAAAAGGCAATTTTATGGAATGTATCTTAGTGTTTAGTATTGGTACCTCTTGTGGTCATTTATATTGAGTGATTGAACTGGATAATACAATTCCTTATGTGAAATTTCTCTTGAGCATGTATTTGTATATCAAATGAAATAACATATGCACACACATATGTAGGATATGTATGTAAAATACAGTTATTTCTGCAAGGCTTTCCAGTTATTTATGGGGCATAATGATACTTCTGTCATCTTAAATTTTCTCCGAGAAGCTTTAATAAATTTAAATAGATTATATGCTGTCAGAAAATAGTATAAATTTTGTTTACGATTCACTTGCTTTAAGGTACTTATACTAAAGAAGCTCATTTAACCCCAAGACTGAGGAGCATTAAGTGGTGAGAGGAGTCTGCTGAAGAGCTGCTGCTGCCCTTTGCTCTTGTGATAATCTTAAATTACTACAATTTAATTGCAACTTCAAGGCGCTGAGCTGAAATATTTTCACGCAGCTGAGCCAGGGCTGGAGAAGGCTCGGTGAGGTTTTTGCAGGTAGCCGGGTGTCTCTTGGAGGCACAGCATTTGTTCAGGCCTCTTCTGCCCTTCGCAGCACATCCAGCATTGTGTGTGCACGGACAGGGCGCCTGGGAGGGAGCTTTCCCGGGGGTTCCCACTGCGGGGGGAGCGGGATCAGGCCCTGCAGGGCTGGGGTGCACAAGGGTTTTGTTTGTTGTCCGTATTTAAGCTGAATTAAATAGCACACTTTAATTATTCCTCAGATGAGCCTTGCTGTCAGGTTGCTTCCCGGAGCTTTTCCCTGCGAGCCTCTGCTGAAGAAGCAGGTGGGAAGGGGCTGGCAGCTGGAGGGGAAGCCCAGGGGATGGTCAGCAGTGTGGGGACGCAGTGGCACCCTGCTCTGAATGGACGGCCCGTGGGTGTGGCGTGGTCCCTGTGTCCCCAGGGGTGAGCTCGGGCTGCAGTTGGCTGCCCTGGGCCTGATCCAGAGCGTGCTGGCATCAACTGGGGCTTCAGCTGATGTTGCTGCCTTTGGCTTTTGGTCTGTGCCACTAATTCGTATCACTGAAACTTTTTCTCCCCCTCCCTCCACGTATAGTAGCGTGTTTTCACACCCGGTGAGCGCTTCAGCAGAGATGTGATGTGCAGGAGAAGCCAGAAAGCATTTGCTAGGTGGAATTTAGAGACGTTGTGCACTAGAGATCAGCAGCGTCTTTGCGACCGTTCTTAGAGGTCCTGGCAAGCAAACTTTATTCCAGTACTTCAAAAGGTATGGCCAGGCTGGGAGCCCTTAACGTCGTGCCACCGAGGATGTGCGTCAGCGCCCGGCCGTGCTGAGGCACAGCGGTGTTTAAATCGTGAGTCTGATTGTTTTTCTGTTGGCCAGATCCTTGTGAAATGTCTCGTTGCAAGAAGAAACGAAGAAGATCTTGTGGTTGCTAGAAGTGGTTGGTTTTGCGCTGACAGAAGCGCTGCTCGCAGCCTGCTCACTGCGCCGTTCAATTCCCGCAGCTCGCTGTGCTGGGAATTGCAGCTCCTGCAGGTAACAAGGTGATGCCAGTGTAGAGAGAGGGGGGGAAAAAATAGCGTGGAATAAATCATGCAGTCGTTAGAGGAGAAACTTAATTGTGGGATCTTTGTAGTCTTTTACTTTAAAAAGATAAATTTTGTGCTGTAGAGGAATCAGTTGTAGTGTTTTAAGGAGATCAGATATTTGTTGGTTGGGATTTCTGGAGTGGTTTAACACGTGCTCTTTTTCCTTACTCCAGCATTGGAGCTCCCAAGTTAGAGAAGCTGCTGGCTCTGTTTGCGTGCAGCTTCTCTGCAAATGCGCTCTAGGGTTTTGTCTTTCTGTTCTCCTGGCACGGGTCTCTTCCATGCATGCAAGTGAGCAGGCTTATGTCTAATGGCTGTTTGCATGTGGCAAGTATCCAGAATAATCCTGATGACTTTTTGTTCCGTATCATTCTGCAAACGAAGACAGGATTCTATGGAAAATGGGCAAAGAGAAGTGCATGGGCAAAATCAGTTTCTCCCCAAGAAGCATCTGGTACCTGAGGAGGACTAAATAATTTTTCTCTTCTCATTGACCCTCCTGGTGCTGTTTTTAAAACATCTCCATTTTAGTGCCTTGAAATTGCAATTAAGTTGTAGTAATTTAAGATTATTGCAAGAGTGCAAAGGGCAGTAGAAGCTCTTTAGAAGTCTCATCTCAACACTTAATGCTCCTCAGTCAGGGGGTTAAATGAGTTTCCTCAATGTGAGTACTTAAAGTAACTAAATCGTAAACAAAATTTATACTATATTCTGACAACTAATAATCTATTTAAATTACATTAAAGTATGTGTGTGAAAATTTAATTAAAGGCAGAAATACTGTCAAGCCCTGTAAATATCTTGACAGATCTACTGAAATGGAACCCATATCGTAAAATATTTACATAGATCTGATAGGCTACAGTGTTTCTGGGAGTGCTATTCTGAAACTAATTGTGGGCTTTTTTCCCTTCCAGTTTCCCGTTCAGTTGCAATGGTCTCGGAAAGCAACACAAATAAATGCCCAGAATGTTTTATTCGGATGATTCTCCAGTGTATTGTTTACTGCTAATGGCGCTGTCTGTACAATGCTTGTCACTGGTGTGTTTTTATTAGGAGAACCTGTTTCCTCACTAAGTTAGTTTAATTCAGATGCACACAGAAAACCGGGGCTCCGCAGTGTTTGCGGTGAGTCTGCGCTGGACGTGTGGTCTGTTAAGTCAGCTTTCTCCTGGGTCTGTGTCCCAGAGCATGGTGCTGCAGCATCTCCTGCACTGCGGTGATTCTCAGCTGAATTGATTTTTCAGGTAGAAAGGGCTTACAACCTTTTTTTGCAAGTGTTTGAACTCTGTATGGAAGTGTTTCCCAAAGTGCACTTGGGGCGCCGCACCCTCTTGCTGGTGCACCTGCAGGCATCTCTGTTGTGCTATGTGGTCCAGGCTGTTATTAAGATGAGGAATGTTTTGCCCCAGGTAAAACTGGGTTTGTGTAAAACTTCAGCCAAACTTTGGTCCTTCTTAAAACCCACTGGCTGGAATTCTGCAGGTGGTTTTGCTGGGAAGGTGCAGCATGAGCTGTGCTTTCTCCTCGCCCCATCATGGCTTGGAGCAAACTCCTAGTTTTTCTTGGCTGTCGTGTACACCCTGAAGCTGCAGGGCTACAGGAGGAGGATGAGGATTTGGGCATGGAGAGAGGGATGCGATGGGAGCGTGGTGCTGGGGAGCCCAGGCCAGGTGCTGGGCACTGAGCGCTGACAGCCCAACAGAAGGTGGCACAGTGCGGCAGGTTGGCTGCAGCCTCCAATGGCATCGTTAGCTTTCCCCTCTTCGCCAGACATTTCCTTTCATGTTGGATCCGAGTTTTAGCTGTACTTCCCGATCAGTCTTGTCATCTTGTTGCTAACAATTAGGGTCAAGTGTCTTTCCTTGGGCTCTCCGCAGTCTCCGTGTTGGTGTCCCTCCCCCAGCTCCCTGGCTAAGCTGTTTGTTCATTAATTAGTGGATGGGGCATATTAACACATCAGTAAACCGGAGTAGTCAGACTTCCCAAGGCATCTCGGGAAGCCCTCTCCGGTTTTATATGACCGGACATGCACTATTGCTGATTTAGATAGCGGAGCCGATGATGCCAAAGTGTTGTTAAGAGAGAGATAAATAGAGAGAGCCCAGCAGTAAGCAGAATGTCATGTCTCTATTAAAAAGCTTGTGATAAAGGAAGATAAAATGGTGAGGGGGGATTGCTGGAGTGTTCAGAGCAGCCACTAAACATCTGATCACAAAAATCGATGCTGAATTCCCTTTCCTGCACAACACTTGCCTGCAGAATTCTGTCTGAGCCTGGGTCTGGTTGCAGCGAGCGGTAGAGCCCTGAAAGGACTTTTGTTCTTGCCAGAAGGACGGCCGGTGGTTCTCAGGGATTCAGGAGCTGTCTGAGCTGGGATTCAAACATCCCTCCCCGGTTCCTTTTGAAGTGGTGTTCCCAGGATGCTGATGAAGTTGTTCCAGGCTCATGCTGGGGCTTGTTGCTCTGTGCTGCCTTGTACCTTGATTTCCTGGGTGCTCTGGCCACCTGCCTTTCTGTCAGTCTGGAAGTCAGGCCTTGGCGGAATAACACTGAGGCAGATTTTTGTCTATTGGAGTTTTTCGCGGCTGGGTGCAGGGGCTGCTCTGCAGAAGTGAAAAATGGAACTGATTCTAAAGAAATGAGTGGTCGCAGCAGACAGGAGAGGAGTGGGGTTAATTCTCCCAGTGCAGTAAAATGTTAAATCATCACAGCCTTGTTTGCTGAAAGGATGTTGATCATTCCATTAAGGAGGATTAAGTAATTAACTGATATTTCTTTAGGAACCCATGTCAGTTTTAAAAAGCATCTTCCTAGTGTTGCACAGTGAATGTGAAGTGTACGTTTTTCTTCTGCTGGAGAGCTGGGAGATGAGCGTGAGTGAGACACCTCTTCCTAAGAAACTTCTGGGTGTACCAAGGGAGCAGAAATAGGGGGGATTTTTTGGCAACTAAAATGTGCTGTTCTAATAGATTTTTGATTACAAGGTTTTCTTGCATGGATTTTGTCTGGTGGGCCTGCTGCAAGCCTCACTTCAAGGGTATTCTGTTTGGGATTAAGAAGTTAAAACCTTCTTGAAGTGTTCTTTCAGTGCTTGCATTTTTATTTTTAATAATAGTTTTTATGTTATATTAGTGAGCTCACTCACAGTGAGTCATGAACTCTGTCTTCCCTGAACTTCATGACGAATCTCTGTTAGCTGGTCAGGCAGCTCGTCCAGCTCAGTTCCCACGTTTTATACTTGCGCTGGAAAGAAAAATTCCATTAAAATCAGTCTTGTAAATCCTCCTTTTCCTTCTGTGGCAGAAAACCCCTTGAAAGCAGTGCAGTGCAGGGGACTGGCTGTGGGGCATCACAGAGTGGCTCCCAGCATTGGGTTTGGAGCACACTGAAGCTGGATTTGGTTGGGAAGGGCTGGCAGTCCAGGGTAGGATGTGTCTGGCCAGGGTTTTGACGTTGGCTGGTGCTCAGTCAGGTCAAAAGTCTGTTTTGGGGACAGTGCGTGTGCAGGTAGAGGAGCAGGTGGGCAGAGAACAATGACCATATTTTTCACTGTTTAATTTTTGAAGGATCAGATTGAAGCCCCCGGATGAGAGGAGCAGGGGGCTGTGTTAGCCCTTCTGCATCCCGTGCTCCTGAGCTCGCTGCCCTTCTTCCAGGGTTCGATCCATTTTTTGCCTCAGCAAATCACAGAATTTGGCATTAACCTCATCAAATCGCTGCTGGTTTTTGTATAATGGTCCCAACTTCTAATACCACAGTTAGTGATACTGAAACTACACCCAAACTGAAATTTTCCGTGTGAGAGATGAATTCTGCCTGGGAAATAGCATAACCCAGTGGCACCAATTGTGTTAGTATTGATACTTTCTGCTTTCATAACAGCTCTCCTTCTCAAGCAGGGCTCCTTCAGACAGTACCATGCAAACTCTGTTGATCAGTGTACTGTAAATTATTCCTCCCCCTCGGGTGAATTTCATAAATAGTTGTATTTCCATAAGACAGGCAGATTTAGCTTCAGTTATGTGGCCTAGGCCCTAAATACCCCTGCTGAAATCATGGGAGCTTCCTTGGATGGACTGAGTTAAAAAAAATTAAAAGAAAATCGGTTTGGCTAGATAATAAAGTCATGTGTGTGGCATGTAAGAATCTCTCTGGATGTTTGTGCAGAACATTACAGCTAGTGTCTGCCTTAGCAGATTTAGAAGAGAGATTTTTCTCAGTACGTTTTGCAATAGTAATAATGTCTTAACAGCTTTAGTAATTAATTTTAATCGGAGAGTTGTCAGGGGCCCTATCCTGCTCCCATTGAATTAAATGAGTACTGGGAGAAGGTGGCTCTGAAATAGCTTGTAATAAATTGGTTTTGTTAGTTTTAAATGATATGCCTGTCATGTGTGTTCAGATAATATATGTTAAGGTTTGTAAAGCTCCCGAGCTGTAGGTTTGGAAAAGAGAAAATGTATTTTTCAGTGCTAAATTACTTGATTCCTAAAAGGCTTTGAAAGAGGAATGTCAGAAGTATGCAGCAAAATTACTGTTTGTTCAAGTATTTTAAAGTTTTTCTCTGGCTTAACCCATTGGAGTTTTCTGAAGGCTAGTAGTGTGAGGAATGATGGTCTTACTCAGGAAACCTTTCTAATCTAAACCTTTTATTTACAGGATTTAACTGACAATGGGAGAAACCCATCTTGGTATATTTTAGCTGATGTTGTACCATGTGCATTTGTTCTGATTTTTTTTTCTTTGCTTCAATAAAAGCAGTATCTGCAGCATTCAAAAATACTATTTCATAAAAGTTAAAATGGAACACTGCCTGTGAATTAAACTAAAGTATCTTAAGCCTATCCAGTGTATTCCTGGCATTAAACAGTCAGAGAAGGCTAAATATTTCCTATTTATTTTTCAGATTGGATGGAGTATAGTCTTTCAGGAAAAGGGTCCTCAGCCAGCTGAAGGGGAAATCTGATTTTTCAGCAAGTGCTTTATATTTACTGAGGAATTCTGAGTGTGCAGAAGCGTGTTGCATGGAAATGGAAATTTACTGTCTAGGATTTTTAGGGATTATAATCGATGCCATTAGATAGAGGCATGCTCATAGAGAGGTAAACTAGTAAATCTGAACAAACTGAAAAATAGTAGCTATAGGTGTCTGGCTCTGTTATCAAACTTGCTGCCTAAGCCAGAGTTTATGCAATGTGATAATGCTAATGACCAGCAGAGCCAATGATGCATGACTGGAGGAAATCAGTGGTATAATCGGAGAAAGTTATCAGGTTTTTGTCATTAAATATTACTGATAAATAATACACTTCATTTTGAGTAGATAGGATGTATTTAATTCTGATGTGGAGAGTTTCAATTTAATAAGGGGCATTGCTGAGTAAAATGATAATCTTTTGTAATTTAAAGGGAAAAATAAAAATGCGTTTGTTTCAGCATAACCTCCTGGCAGCCACCATCCACTGCTGTTGTCTTCACTGGTGTCTGATAGTGAGGAATATCTTCGCTGCTCTTCGAGGTGGCTGCTTATATCAGCCTAATATCTAAGTTACTAGTTTGTGCAGAACTAATTACATGAGGCCACAACCAAAGGGGTTCTGTTTAGTATAAACTAGGTATCATCTTTCATTTTCTGCTTAAAAATGTGAATATTGCAGCAAATATAAACTGTGCTCCATGCAGTGATTTCCTACAGAACAATCTGCCTGTCCAGGCGGTAACAGGAGGCAAGGGATGAGGACAAAAGATAGAGATAAATTAGATCTTGTTTTGCAACTTATCTTTTAAGTCAGTGGGAGAACAAGGAAGAGAAGTAGAGCTTAAACTGAAGGAAGAGGGATATTAATAGTCTCTATAAAGGACAGTTTGCACCAGGAAAAAAGAAAAAAAATCTGGTTGGCTTTTTTTAGCAAAACAGGCTAACACCCAGAGTAAATCTGTGTCATTAACTAAAGCAGTGCGTGATTTTTAGAGCATCTCTGTTCCTCCTGTGTGCCGGTGCCTGCGGAGGCTCGTCCCTGGGCTGGGGGCAGACGTGGTGCAGCCTCTGCCCTGGGGAGGCTTCTCTTGCCAGCTGCAGAACCTCTGTCTGGGTCAGCCCGTGGCCCTGTTTGAGCAGATACCACCAGTTTAGGCCAACGAGTGGCTTTGTAACAGGGCCAGGATCTTCCCACCACCCCTTGGAGTCGTGCTCGAACGCTGAATCTCAGCTCGAGTTTCCAGATTTAGATGGCACAGTGAGTAAACACAGCGTACTTGCCAGTTCTCACATCCTCTTTTGCAGCGAGTATTGCAGCAAATCCTGCAGGTTTGACTCATCTCTAAAGTTCTTCACTGATTTGAAGCAGATCTCGTCTGCCTTTCTCAAAAGAGCTGGGAATGTGGCCTCAGCTCCTTAGCTCACAGTCCTTCTGGACATGAACGCTGTTTGCGTGAGTTGGCCTCTGCAGAAACTTGGGCAGCTCTGAGTAACTTTAGCTGGAGTTATGTGCCTGTATCTACGGGTAAAATTTGGCCTGCAGTTATCCTTTATTGAAAGCTTTATAGAAATACTTTGTTCTTGCTATGCACAAATATTTCTGGTAGGAAGATTTTTTTCCCCTTCCATTTCTTTGTGGGTTTTTTTTAGGGTATTTTTTCCCGCTTGATGCCATGAGCACAAAGAAGGAGTGGAAGAAAGTATAATGCTTTGTCAGGTAAAAAGTAATATTCAAGTTTTCAATTGATGTTTCTCATAGGTCCGAAAGGGAAAAAAGTCTGCCTGTATTGGAAGTAGAGTCTATTGTCAGATTTTAGTGAGCCATCCAGGGTAGGGTGGGGATTCTGCGTAACACATGGGTAAATTGGCAGGGCAGAAAACTTCTCTGAGTAAATAAAACTAGTGTCAGGTACAGCCTCTGTTTGAAGAACAGCACGTCTTGGTGTTTCCGTTCATCGGCGTTGAATCACCTCCGCATGTTTCAACCTCTGCCTGGTGGATGCTCTCAGCAGATTGAGGAGGAGGACACATCGCTCTGCGAGTGCATCACAATGGTCCACACGTGTGCCGTGACTCAAGTGCGCTCGCAACTTCGTGACATGCATCAAACGAGAGTTGTTTCCTTTGCCTCCTTTGTTTCTTCTCAGATGAAAGCTACTTTCTATTTGACAGTGTGCTTGGTGCTGTATAGAGTGAGGGCTTGGTTCACTTTGCAGTTAAGTAGATTCAGATCTCTCGGCTTGTCCCTGGGTGCTTCCCATTGCATCCCCTGTGCTTCAGCTGACCAGAGGGTGAGACTGCACAGGAAGCTGGACCAGCAGAAAACTAGCCTGAAGAGGAAAAAAGTGTTTTCTGCTAGTTGGAACATCCTCATTGGATTCTGGAGGTCAGAGGAGGGTCTGAAGGGGTCAGGGCCACCCCCTTGGTAAACCTGTGGCCACTTGATTGGGTTTGCTGTAATGTGAGACCTCTGCCAGAGGCTTTGTGTCTGGATGTGCTCTTCTCCATCTGGGCAGAGGATCCTTCCTTGCCCAGCTGCCCTGGGGCATGCTCCCAGCAGTGCCTGCTGGTGGGGCCGCCCTGCTAAAGCTGCCAAGTGTGGGATTTCCTTTAATTGTTAATTTGATGCTGCTCCCTTAGTGCCAGGTACTGAAGTTGTTACTGTGCGTGTCCTGGCATCCTGTCTTTGGGTTTCCTTCTTCCGTGTGAGCCGTGGATGATGAGCTGGTCAAGAGGCTGGGAATTTGTGATGAGGGCACTGAGATACCCAGGTTACTGGCTGCTGTTGTTTCTTGTTCTTCAGATAATAACTTACGTGTGTGATAAGCAAGGGCAGCTGCACATAAAACTCAGATAAAGCTGTGCCCAGCCTGCCGTCCACCTGTGGAGTCAGAGAGTGAAGCTGGTAAGGAGAGAGGGGGCCAGAGCTTAGCAACAAGTTCACCCCAAAAAGGGTCTGTCCCATACCCTGGGTGTGCTGTGGTGTGGGGGTGTCTGGGGAGCGCGGGTGGCTGTGGTAGCTCCGGTGCAGGGACAGCCACAACCAGCGTCACCAGCGGGGCTGCTGGTGAGTCCAGGTGTTGGCATGGACCAGCATCAACTCAGGCTTCTAGTGGGGGTTTGAGTAAAGCTTTGAATACAGTTTATGCATTTACTGCTTTTGATATGGGTGCAGGTGCATGTTAATAGGAAATGAAAGCGGATGAGCCCCGAGGGAGCCTTGCTCGAGCCATGCCAAGCAGGTACAGCCCATGAGTCTTACCACCTTGTGATAACCTGGCATGGTGTTGGCATTGCCATGTCATGGGGATTATGGGGCTGAAGGCGTGCTGCAGTTTGGCAGGGACCTGATCCCTCTACCTGGCTGTGTGCTCAGGGTTGGTCTCCCTCCCCACGTGGAGGCACCTTCTTGCCCCTGAGAGCTTCTCTTCCTTTGCTGTCCCTATGCACCGATGCAGGTGGATCAGCAGAGTGTTTTGGAAGGGGTTGGCACCACAGAGCAGCATTGCAGGGTGTCCCTGACTGCCCCCAAGCCTTGCTGTGTGACCAGTGTCTGGTGATAAGGTGAGGTGAGCATTGTCCATGCCCCATCTGCTTTACTTCAGAGCCAGGGGATAATTCTGGGGGAGGCTGGAGCGAGGAGAGTCCCTGGTGGTGTGAGGAGAGGCCGGGTGCCCACTGGCCAGGGCTGCACCCATGGGCTTGCACTGTCGGTGGGGTCCTTGGGCACTGGTGGAGACTGGCTGTGGTGTGCCCTGGGAAGTGAGACCCAGACCAGCACCCAGCTGCCTGCCCCAGGGCCTCCCTGGTGTTGCACAAAGTTATCTGCCTTGTGCAGCTGACTTCAGCCTGTTCACTACCCGTTTTTTCATTGCCTTATTGAGGAATTGGAATGTACAGTCTGTGAAGTGGGGCATTAAAGTGTTAACTATCATTTTTAATTATTACCATTATTTTTGGAAAGGAGTAGCAGCCACAATAAAATATTTAGTAGGAATAAAGTGCTTGTTTTCCACCTTTTCTTCCTGCTTGGTTTGTGCCCATCCTGAGGTGCAGATATCCCCGGGGGCCGCTGATGTGCAGGTGAGCAGAGCTGTGGTCCTGAACCCCTCCTGTCCTCACCCCCTCTCTTCACTGTGTGCTGAGGCTCCATATTCTGCGTGTGCAATTATATAAACTCCTAAATAACGCTCACCTTGTGTTAGGGTTATGTACTGTTCGTTCTTACATGTCAACACCACATCTGATTGCAACCTTAATTGCTGTGTGTGCTCCTATGTTTTTCCCTTGCCTCCTGGACCAGAGGGCGGGTTTGTTGAAGGGACAGTCCAAGCCAGTGTTACCAGGGTATGGGCTCTCCCACTTCCCAGGCTGCACACACAGCGAGTGCCTGGAAAAGTGCCCCTCCAAGTCATTACAAATTAAGTGTTGCAGACAGATGCAGAGATGAAGCTCTGTGAGGAGATGTGTGACTTGATCCAAGAGTTGTGAGATGTGCAAAGATGGAAAGGAAAGCAAACTTCTCATCCAAGACATGAAAGCTGTGGTGCTTGTGCCCCGGGGTAGCTCCAGTGCAGCCATCCAAAGGCTGCTGAGATCTCCATCGTCCCATCCGTGTCCCAGACAGGGTCACCATAGTGCCATAGCCAGGAGCTGGATGTGCCATTTTTGTTACCATCAAGGTAAGTGAGGTAAACCCCATTTTTCTCTAGTATGACAGAACTCTGTTTCTCAGTGAGCTCAATTTAACTCCCATTTTTCAAAGCAATGAGAGTTATTTCATAGACCTAGGATTATTAAAGCTGGAGAAGACCTCTAAGATCATTGAGTCCAACTGTTCATGGTACCCCATCAATAAATGAAAGGCTTTTTGGAGACCCTGAGCATCCTGTCTGTGCCCCACTGTCCCTGTTAAGGCCTCCATGTGTGCTGCGTGCACTGAATCACATCTGCTACATGAGTGGGAACGTGCAGGAGGAGACTGAGACTTCTGAATGGCAGAGACTAGTCTGAGGAGGAGAAATTAATAGAAGACAAATGAAGAATTCTTGCATTCACACAGCTCGTTATTCAGACCCATCATCATGGCAAAGAAATGGGAGGGACCTCTGTCAACAGTTGGGGTGTCCGACGGCAGCAGTGTAGGAGATGTCTTCCAGCCTGAACTGAAAAAAAAAATAAAATTTGGCAGTGGTTGATTACCTCTTGGTTTTAAATAAGTGTAGTATTGAGTGCAAATTAAAAATAACCTTGAAACTGCCCAGATTCATAAAGCTGTACACTGGGATTTTAAAAATTACCTCCATTGGAATCCTGGAAGCATCTGTTACATAATTAATGCACTTAAAAGTATATTCTATTTATGATTAATCCAGCACTGTAGTGTGTGCTAGTTAAATGCCTGGATCCCAGGGTGCAGTGCGAGGAAAGAAATGCAGTTGTAATCTATTTGATGGTTATAGGAAAGGACATTTGCTACAAATAAATACATTTTCCTTAGTCTTTTTATTTGTCAGGGCCAAGCTTATGTCTGTTGTGCTGAGTTTGTTGACTGGTAAATGTTTTGAGATTTATGCTGATAATTTTGTAGATCTACTGGAAAAAATAACTCAAGAATAATTAGGGAGATTGACCATACAGTAATGTACCACATGGGTGACAGCATTACTGGGTTGATGATCTTGGGTATGGTTTATGCAATTAAAAGTGGTAAGGCTCAGTGCTGCAGAGCTTTTCAAATGCTCTCTGAAATACACAAATGCTTTAGGGGATGCATGTCTCCCCTTGCCAAAGTTACTGGATGCCTTGGGTGTTCTTTCCAGAGAAGTATTCCAAGCTGAGACATCTGGGTACAAGCGGTGGAACGGGCACAGCAATCACAAGTATGACTTGACAAACCTCAGCTTGCACAGGGTTTTTATCAGGAAGGTTTTAGGGGCTCCATAGCCTTATTTTTTTTTTGAGGCTTTGAATTGGCATCCAGCCATGGGGTCCTGGAACAGTTTCTGGCATCACACTTCCTCTGACAGATTTTTCTCTCTGCCCTCAGTTTCTGTTCCCTTTTTTATTCTCACCCTTGATTGGACACTGTCTTGTCAGGTTGGTGCTGACTGAAATCCTTCTCTTCCATCTTACTTTCGTTCCTGTTTGTAAAGCCTGCGGGCTGTTACAATGACTCTCTGTAGCTCTGTTGTATTCCAGAGTGGTGTTCCCATGTTAAGTGCTGTGGGTGGCCGTGGGTCCTGTATTTCCCTGCCTGCCTCGGGCTGGCTGAGCATCCCAGGTGGAGCAGCAAGAGCCACACAGTGCTGTGGAAGCCTGTTAAAAGCTCCTTTTCCAAATGGTTCTTTTTTTAAAGTGAACAATTGTTGTGTGTGTTAGCTCAGGAACCAGATTTGAGATTGAGTGTTGAAGGTCCTATTGCACCTGGGCTGTGCTGTATGGCTGCTGGAATTGTGAAAGGGGTCACCTGTATTGAATCCACACGTGCTCTTGGATGTACCTGCCACCAGCAGCATGGCATGGTGTGGACATTGGCACCTCAACCTGTTGAGCTCTGCCCTAGTGCCCCAGACCTGCATGGAGACAAGGCAGGGATGGGGAGGGGAGAACAGTTGTCTCCCATCTGCCTTTGGTGTCTCCATGCCCAGCTGTGTGGTGTTTCTGTGCCATACCCGCTGTGGATGCTTGGAGGCATCGCTGCAGAGACGTGAGAGGCGTGTGGCAGCCTGGCTCTGCTCCGCCATCCTTTCCTCCATCACTGACACTGGAAGCAAGTTCCTAATGAACTCAGCTTTCCACTTACTATTGGTTGTCTTGTTTCTGCACTTCAGGGTCCCTGATGCCCCTTCAAAACGTAATGAGGGAGGAGCAAGCCCGGTTTTGTGGGAGGCAGAGATGCTGAGAACACTCTTACCTGTGGACTCTGCTCTGGGCTCGTCCTCGCCATTAATCCCAATGGAAATGTTTCTTCTGACTTTTCCCACTGTATAATGCAAAGCCTTGTTATCTCTGCAGTATAAAAGTGCACTCAGCATGGGCTTTTCTTTTAGTCCTGAGGAGAGATGGATGTTGAGATACGTGTGCACAGACTGTATTTCGAGCAAATTGGGACAAAAAAAAATTGATTACTATTGGTAACTTAATTTTCTGCAAACTAAAGAGCCCCAAAGAGAAATCCGCTTCAAAAGCTCTTTGTTTCCTCCTTTTTTGTTTTTTTAACAAAGGCTACGTTCTAGCTGTATTTCAGTGGTCTCTGGTTTCAGCCCCTTTCTTTGATACCGATTTGTGTGAAAGCAGTTGTCAGACAGAAGGAAATGATAAAATCTGCGAATTAAGGCAAAGGATGAGAAGGGCAGTGGGTAGCATGAAATGGAGAAGTGTTGGGATCTTTTTTTTTTTCCTGCGAGCAGATCCCAGTTCCTGTGCTTGTAACGGGCCAGGTTGGTGATGTTTGGTGAATTTAATGGATTGGGGTGGGTGGCTGATAAAAACAAAGAAGATTTTAGGGAAAAGCAGAATCTGGTGACTACAGTAGTGCATGTTTATTTTTAGAGCTCGATTGCTTTTGAGTTGCTAGCATTAGAAAAACTTCTTAACTCGCATTATACTGCAAATTTCTTTAATTTATTTTTAAAGTGGAAATTTTGCAAGCTGACGTTTTGCAGCATGCGTAGTACGCTTTTGGCTGACAGCATTGTCTGGCAAAAGAAATAACCAAATTATTATTCAGTCATGGGTTTTTAACAGCCGCAAAGCAAGTGGATGTTAACTAAATGATGCAATTTATTCCCTTCCTGCTTATTGCCAGCTTGCCTATTACAGAGAGACTGCCAGCTTTAAATAAGTGGTACCCAGATGGTAGTCGCATGACGCCCACTTGGTTACGGAGCCTAAGCAGGGAATAACTCGGCAGCCACTACAAGCTGTGGGTCAATTGAGGGGGAATGCCTGTTGCTTCACAGTTTTGCATATGTAAATCTGTTAATGTTATGTCAGTATTGTGCGGTCTAAACACAAGCATTGCCTTTCTCTGGGGCCCAGATGAACTTGGATCGCCGCCCAGTTAATGAGGAGCGGGCGTGCGGAGCGGCGCTCGGAGGCAGCGCTGCCGCTCCCCGCTCCGCGGGAACCCGGCGCGGGCCGGGCGCTCCGCGCC
>NW_008236442.1:4241090-4275744 GCF_000691975.1 Corvus brachyrhynchos | reverse complement strand
GCAGCCAACATCTGCTGCGGCTGCCTGCTGCAAGCGGCATGGAAACAATTCTGGGGAGAGCGCTGGAGTTTGGCCATGCAGACGATTACTTTGTATTAATTGCAGCGAGATAGTTACTGTACGAGTCAGGTTTGAAGCGAATCCTCCTCCCTTCCCCCACCCCCCCCCGCCTTTTTTATTATTGTTTTAAAAGCAGTAGTTAAAATTGTTTGACATGGGAATGCTTTTTATTGTTGATCATTTCTGGTTCTGAAAAGTTTATTGCAATGGGTGAAAACAACAACCAAAAAAACCCATAAAAAGCTCGTGTTGTAATATGCTTTTAGGCTAAAAAAGTACCAATAGTGTTGATTTAACCAAAGAAAATGTTCCTGGAGGTATTGTAAATTTTATGTGCCAGATGAAAAGCATTAAGTGTGTTATTTTTCACGAAGGAAAAACATTCTGATTTTTAACCATTTTGTAAATTATATTAATGCTGTAATATGGGCCTGTTCCAGGAGTGCTCGCCCCATGAGCAGGTCCCGTGGGGCGTGGGTTGGGGGCCCTGCCTGGAGCAGGGCTGGGTACAGGGACTGGCCGGGCAGAAATCTTGTCTTTTTGGGTAAAACAGTCTGTCTTCATTTGCTTTTGGGTTTTTTTTTTCCCTTTTCTTTTTTTGGAAGTTGCAAGCGAGCATTTTAAATGCAGCAAGAGTAAAATTTAGGGAGAAAATAAGCCGCTTTGGAATGTAGCGGAAAGCTGAGATGCTTCAGTATTTTATCTTTATTTTGCTAATTATTTGTCATGGAGATCGGAGTTGATTCTCTGAGATTTCTTTTAAGCCTCTTAAGATTAATTTTTTTTGGCTAATGGTAATTTTCCTCTGCTTGATGCTCCTCAGCTAGAGCGTTACTGCTTAGCAGCACGGCTGGGGGAATAAGCTCAAGGTTCAGAACGTGGACCAGCAAGGGGAAAAAGTGATGAGGAAAACCAGAGGGCCTGGAAGCGCCGTGGGGATTGCGTGGAGGGTTTATAACTTGGGGGCGAGTCCATCATCCATTGGGCTGGAACGGGAATTTGTGCAGCAATTGTGCTTTTTTGATGGAAAATTAGTTAGCAGTTGTTGAAGAGCCCGTAGCAAATCCTTACACAATAAAGGTAAATCAAGCTCAGCATTGGTTTATATGTGATTTTTTTCAGTTCCCTATATTAATGTGAGGGCTATAGCTTCCCCTACTGAAAACTTAATTAGGCAAACAGAATGCCATGTTAGCAGACACTTACAAACCCAATGTGCTTGCAACTAGGCTCAAATAAGTTAATAAGAGTTATATTAGGTGTTTCTAATGGTACTCTCCATTTTTTAAAATAAATGCTGTCTTTGGTAATAAGCCACCCACACCTTTTTGGGTAATAGTTTAATTGAAAGGCTTGGTTGTGTCCATTTAGTCGCAGAGGATCCCTTCTGCTGTGTGGTGTGTTAATGCAGGTCTCTTTGAACCCTTTTTATTTGGGTGCCTGGTGTAAAGCCCCCTTAGGAAAAAACTGGGATGAGGGAAGGAAACAATCTGTTGTGGAGTACACGCAGAAGAGCCAGCAGACAGGAGCAGAACAAATCTGCAGAGTTAGTGTGGGTGTAGGGGTGCGTGCGTGTTTGTGTGTAATGTATTTAAAACGCCAATAGCTTATGCCTTTTGAAGGCTCCAAATCATAGCTGTCATATTAGCTATACCGTTTCCAAAATTAATGCCAGGAACAGACTGATACTGATGGTTCAAAAAAAGCATCATTACTCTGTGACACATTTTTGGGGGCTTTTGACATCCCCACTTAAAACAGGTGTGTTTCCATGCAGTGTTCCTCAAAAATTGTTTGCTGAAAGGATTTTGATTCCAAATTGAAGATATTTTCCTAATTTTTTTTTTTTTTCTCCAAGAAGACAGAATAACAAGGGGAGAGGTAAAGAGCCTTTTTACTTTTGTACTGATTTCAGCAAATAGATTTTTGGGCAAAGGGCATTAATGTGAAGCCTGCAAATTTAAATTTTTAGTCAGAAATTTGAGACTTTGTTATTTCATAACTGTGCTACACCATGTCCTCCACATCTGTGTGCTTCTGTCTACAGAGTGGGAATGGGAAAAGGTTGCCATGTTAAGAGACTGCTGGAGGATTTAAATACAATGCTTGTGAAATACTGAGGTCATCTAATGTGGGGCGTTTTGCTAATAAAAAGGATCAATGTCTTCAGTCTGTGCTTCAACATGACCTCTCTGTTGGCATGATGCAGTGGGTCTGAGGTGTTTCTTAGCAGTGATTTTATACCATTGTAGCTGAACACACCTGGTTTTGAGCCACCAAGCACAATTGCCCATGGTTGCAGACTTTAAAACATTTCTTGAACATCAGTAAAGCAGCATTTTTTTGTTACAGTGTTCATACACATCGTGTCCACCTTAAAATTTATTTTATGCTAATACTAACGTGGCCAGTAAAAGTGTGTGTCTGTGTCGGATATGGCAACCTTTACTTGGTGAAGAGAGCAGTGCCTGGTTGCCTGGTAAGGATAATCTTGCCAGAACAAAAAAAAAAACCTACAAAAAAAGGCAACAGTGTACAAAAGTGCTGTTAGTTTGTCAGCATTTCACGCAAACCTTCAGTGCTAAGAAGTGCTCAGAGTACAGCTTGAGAGGTCCTTTCTGAAGCTGAGATGGTTTGGGGGATTCCCTCAGAGAAGATCAGATAAGATAGTAAGTGGAGGATTCAGGCAGAAAAGCGGTTTGGAATTGCAAATCAGTGGTTTGCCCATAAATGCTTTGGGTTGGCTGTGGTGTCTTCTGATATATATATATATATATATTTTTTTTTTTTTTTCCTCCGAAGATCTTGAGTATTTTTGCTCCCATCTTTAAGCTCTCTCAAAAGGGTCCTGGTTTTCAAAGGCTGGGGATGGCTGCTCACTCCAGAGCTCTGCGGGCTGATGTGAAATCACTGCTCGTTCTCCCGAGGCTCCTGATCTCTGTCTCTGATAGAGCTCCTTGCTTTCAACTGCTTTAGCATAATTCAGTGCTTTCTTGAACATTGTGGGAGGTTGAATAAATATGATTTCTACTGTATGTATGTATACATAGATCTATGTATGTATATATAAAGCAATGAAACTTGGACATGCTGGGTGTTAAGCAACACGCCAAAAGCAACAGGAGGAACCAATGTCAGAACAGGACTGAAATTTATCTGTTGCTCACTGGTGATCCCACAGCTGGGCAGGATCCAGCTGAGCAAACTGTGATGTGGTGACTGTTCTCTCTCATCCCACACAATGTACTTATATTGTAAAATATATATTAAAGTATTTAGGAAGTTGGACATTCTTCATGTAATGACTGAAAGTTGGTAGCACTTGGATCAAACCCTCTAGACCTTGGGCATTTATTTACTGATGTGGATGTAAAGCCTTCATCTAGGAGAAAAAAAAATAGATTTTATAAGTTTAGTAACTCTCCCAACACCTCTGGCTGCACAGAGAGGTAAGTGGGGTTTGGGGATTTTCTTATTTTTTTGGAGCTTCGAAGAAGCAGGAGCAGGGGGGCTGGGTGGCACAGGTCTGTGTCCATCCCCCCACTGGTGGCACACATGATGCCAGGCACGGACAGGTCCCAGCTGCCTGGCACCTGCCTGGGCTCTGGGGGACTGGCTGCCTTGGGGGCACAGCAGGTCCCCACAGCAAAGGTGGTGAACCTGCATACAATACCTTGTTTTGCTCAGGTCTGTGAGAGCCTCATCTGATCATTCTGGCACATTGTCATCTTCATCTTGTCTTGGACTTGTGGCCCCTGGTCTGCTGTGTCCTTGCACCTTCACTGCTCTGCTTTCAGGGAAGGCATAGTTTGAGCAGAGTTTGGACTATGCTTTCTGCCCCAGGTAGGAGTAGAGTGGTTTTACAGACAGCACCAGCATGCAGCTGCTCTGCTTGTCCTGCATCCCCAAAACACCTTCCACGCCTACTGTCCTTTTTCTAGTGGCTTAAAACCTATGGCTTTGTTTCATCCGTGAGGCAGGCGAGCTATCTCCAATCTGAAGACTGAAGATACTGTTGGCATAACACAAGTATAATTACTGTGGGTATAATCAACAAGGATTACTGGATTGATTTCTCTCCTTTTTTTCTTCAGGTGTTTAAAAAACCCCAAACTTGCATAAGAGTACATAACTTGGTAGAGTTCCCCATTGCTGGAGGCACTTTCTGAGCTGGAGCTCAGCTTCCCCTGGAAGACGTAGGATCTTGCATGCCATCAGTCTGGATTGTGGGCATGGTGTTGCCAAACCATGGGCACGATTATGAGGAGAAGTTGGCATCAATCAGGGTGTCTTGTCCACCAAGGTGCCCCACAGCTGTGTGTGGTGTGCTGGCTGGGAGCAGCTGCATCCCTTGGGATGGGTGAGAGGGGCAGGGAGCAGAGGGAGCATCAGCAGCAAGGAGGACGCTGTGGAACAGCGATAGCAATCTGGGGCTTGGGAGAGGGTTCTCTTGCATCCTCCCTCGGTTCTGACTTCAGTGCAGTTAAAAGCTGAAGAAGGTTTGGTCTCCTTGGTGATTTGGGTGAGGGTGGAAATGGCTTTAATCTTTTTGGCTGGAGTCTCAAATGAAGGTACAACCTTCCTACTGCATCTGGCAAAGAAACTTGTTTCTTACAGGTGTAGCTTTGGTTTTTGTCCTGCCTTCTCTTGCAAATGAGCATCCCTTTTTTCTTTTCTTTTACCATACATAAGCTTCCTTTTGGAAATCCTTGTTGCCATCCAGGCACCTGCATTTCAAGTCTCTATCATGCAGATTCATTTTTCTCTTTAGACATGTGCCATGCTGACAGGCCTCAGGCTGGAACATGCTTTTTATCTGTAAAGGCTTTCTCTTGTGCTTTCACTTGGAGTGGGTGATACTTTGAGGTGAAGGTGGGGGGCTGTGCTGTGCTGTTGGGAGCCAAGACCTGGGCTGCTGCCCCGCTTTGGAAGTCAGACTGTTCCAGACTTGTGACTTGGATTCAGGAGTACTAAAAGGTTCACATGTATGAATGAAAGGAATAGAGGTGTGGAGTCAGAAGGCCTGCTTGAAGAGAGACTTCTGAGTTTAATTTCTGTATTTGCTTTCATTTATTGAAATGCTCCAGATCTCAAGAGAAAGATTGAATTTTGGGGGTGATGTCCTCATAAATCTGATTTTTTTTAATGCTAGACTAATATGTGAATAGAGGTCCTGAACATCACAGAAGTCCAGATGAGGAGCCCAAAAATCACAGGTTATGCACACATGGAGGTTGTATCAGAAGTTTTTTTTGAGAGATGTAGGACTTATTGAATCCTTATGGCACAGGCAGTAAGTCTTGCCATCTCCTGGACTGCCCCAGGAGCATGTTCATTAACTCCCACCATCTTCTGCATTAGCATTGGCTTCTGTGCTCCGTTTAGATTTTCTTTAGAGCATTACATAAACAACTAGCATGTAAATACAGGCATTTGTAATGGTGGTTTTGAATTAAAAAGACTTTTGGATTCATGCAAGTAGACACATGCTTGCACAAAATAACTTTTGGCTTTCCCCTAACACTTTTCAGAATAATTTAAAGGAAGAAAAGATTTGCAAACAGTTGTAAAAGAGCCATAAAAAACTGTCAAATACCAGACCTTCAGCTAATTGTAAACTGTTTTGCTGTTGGAAGTCATACAACATTGATCTCATAGTTGCTTCTTTAAGAAGGTACTTCTCTGTAGCACAGGAGCTGCTTGCCTAGGTAGCCATGAGCAAAAATAGCAAGAGATGTTGGGCTTCTGCTATGAATGCCCAGTATAAACTAGAATAGCTCCAGGCAACTGAAGTATTCTGTACCAAAAAGGAAGGCAAGTGTTGCAGGGAGCTGAACAGGAAAAAGCTGCAGAGCTGAAAGCTGCTTTTCTCTGCTCCCAACTGCTTCACCCTAGAAAAGGCACAGCATCTGCAGCCCTTTGCGGGCAGGATGGCAGAGGTGGGGTGTGTTTTGGAAGGATCCACTGGCACAAGAGGATGCAGCTCTGGGTGATGAGTGTGGTAGCACTTGCAGGCTTCCTCTCTGACTGTCTGTCCTTATGGAGTATGGTTTAATCTTCAATTTTCAAAGGAAGATGTGAAAAAAAAAAAATCATTCCTGGACAGAGAATTGGCTGACATCCCCAGCCAGCTGGTTAGTTGTATATTTTTTTTTCAGTATACCAAGGAAGACATGCATTCATGGTCAGCTTTTTCTAGTTGGGACTAAAAAAAAAAAGTCAATAGTCCATTTGACTAGATTGGTGGAAAAACTTTCCTCTGAACTCAGCTCTAATTCTGCAGCTGGGCAATATTTTGCTTGAAGAATGTGCCTAGCTCTTGGAATTGTGTCCTTCCTATGCTGCAAACTGGAGTGTCTGCTTCAGGGAGATATTAATAGCAGCCCACTGGGTCTCATCCCTAGTGTGTTCACTCTCAGTCTCTCTCCTTTAACCAGTTCCTAAAGCTCTATCATTAAATCTCTTTAAGAAGGGAAATTCTTGCCTTTGTGTGTTGGCCGAGCTGATGAATGATCGCCTGTTATCTGCTCGGCCCATGACTGAGTCAGGCTGTCAGAGACACAGAGCTGAAGTCAAAGGGACTTTATTTCAGGCTTCTCTACCTCCTCTGGCTTAGCCATGGGGTGGATTCTCTTCCCATCTGTTCCTGAAGCAAAAACCTCCTGTTTGACAAGAGGGAGGACTGGGGATTTTATCTGCCCCAGCCATTTCCTTCTTGATTTCCTTCCCCTGCAGCAATCCTGTGCTGATCCTTCACCTCCAGCCATAGGTTTGGGGCATGGCCTCCTTTGCAATGATTTTTCCAGCTGCTAAACAAGGAGAGGGAAGCCAATGTGTCATTGCTTGCCCCTGGTGAGTTTGGACATCACCCATATGTGCCCAGTTGCTTGAATTCCAAGTCTGCGCTGGCAGACGAATATCTTAGTTTCCAGGTGTTGATCTGCTACTCGGGAGGTTAAAATCATGTGGGTTCTTCTACAAAAGTGTCAGCTTTTCTCTGAAAAACTCACATGTGAGTTTATCTGACAGCAGGGCTGTGCTTACAGAGTCCAGCTTGGGTGCAGTCCTTAGTGCAGGGTGCATGCACATGACTGTTCAGACCAGTTTCAGTACAGGATATTTATTGGGTAGTGCAGTTAAAGCATGCAGGCAGGGTGGTGTTCTCCCCTGCCCCAGAAGTAACTCCAGGTAGGGAGTGAGTTTCCTAACTTTAATCAGGGTTTTTCTGCTGATTGTTTCATTTTTACTAGGTGCTGAATTCCTGGCCAAGAGATGGTACAGGGGGGATGGGGTGGACAGGAGGCAGCCTACAGTGCAGCACACAGAAAAAGATCAGGGAACAGTCCAGCACTTGATAATTCAAGAAGAAATTCCAGGACATACAAATGCAACAATAGCAAATAGAAAAAAACCCAGAGCCCTGAAAACCATTTTTGTGCTCAGATTCATACCAGGTGCCATCCCCTGTGCAATGGTCTGGTGGTCTGATGCACTGCTGTCCTTGCTCGCTTAGGTGTGACTTCTCCGATTCATTCACCTTCCTCATCAGAAGCATGTCAGAGAGTCATTGAACCACCCCATGGATTCTGGCCTGGCTGACTGTAATAACTCTCAGCTTTGTGTTTTACGTATGGTATGCTTAAGTGGTTTGGAAAGCATTAGGAAATAGGAAGGGACTACACACTGCACAGCTTGGTCAAGGAAGCCCTGGTGAGTGATTCCCCCATGACTCTGAGGTGGTGAGACCAGTTGGTATTCCCTGCTTAATGTCTCACAATCTTGCCCTTCACTGATTCAACTGCTGCTCACAGTGAGTTCTCTTATATCTTCTTGCCTCATTTTTTTTTTTTTTCAATGTGTATCTTTATTTCCAAAGCTTTCCCCATCATGAGGACCACTGGGTTTGTGGCTGCAAAGCACCACTCTGACTTGAGACTGCTTTTGCATCCCTTCATGGCTTCGTTCTGCCTTGCAGAGACAAAGTTTTTCCCAGTTTTCCCAGATCTCCTCAGTTTTGCCGCATTTTAATCACCTTCCTGTATCCCAGTCATCAGTGCCACAAAGCTCAAATAGTCTGCTGGCAGCACTTTTGTTTCCCAATTACAACCCTTTTGGGTGTGAAGGGGCCTGTCTCAGAGAATACATCTTATTTTTGGACTCTCATCTGCAATGTGCTTTTATAGCAGCACTGTCTGCCAGTGGAACGGGGCACTGGGGTCTGTCACGTGTTGTCCCCTGTGCGGTAGGAGGGGAATATGAGATCCTTATCCTAGAGCTGGGCAGGCAGAGGTACAGGGGATGTGCAGCTGGGCAGACAGTCCATGAAAAATAGGAAAGCCAAGCATGGACCTCCTGATGGAATCTCCAGCTGGTGGCTGAACTCCAGGGCTGTTTTTCCCTGCAGTGACAGCCTTAGTTGGTCTCCAGAAACTGCCACAATATGAATATTCAGTGCCAATGAAATATGCACAGTGTGGTAAGCCAGGGTGAGGATCTTGAGGGCTTGATGAACTTTGTGACAGCATTACTCTGTTGTAGGGCCACGAATGATGCAGGAATTGATTTCCCAGCTCAGGCTTCACCGTTTGAGCAGAGTTCATCCCTGTTTGCTTTTCATAATAGCATTATTACACCTCGCTGGCAGCAGGACAAGGGAGAAGCAACCACGCAGCTTTTCATTCCTCATGTGCTCCTGTGCAATAATGAACAGTGGTGAACACCAGCCTGTCAGGCTTGGATTTTGCATATCTGATATGTTATCAGCTGACTATCATGGTACTAATGCTAATGTAAAAGACTCCTGGTTTAACTCAGAATTTTCCAACAGCTACAGGACAAAAACCCAACGAGTTTCAATATTAAAGAAAAGGAGGGGAGAAAAGCAAAGCCATGCTGCAGTAGCAGGAATACAAAAAAATGCATCTTTAAACTTTTCTTTTTCTCCTGATCTACTTTCCGTATGACTCATGAGCCGGGCTCTAAAATGGCCTCCAAACATGCATGCATAATTTTGCACATCCAAGTGTCTGCATATGCAGTGCTCCTAAATATCCCAAGGCAGGCTGGCTTTGCTGCTGGGGCGGAGCAGGGAAGGGGTAAAGGAGCTCATCCCCAGCAGGGCCCAAATTTGTGTTAGCATTGCTTCCCTGATGGCCTTACCCAGCCTTCCATGTGCTCTGGTCAACCACCAGCATCTGTGCAACCTGCTCCTCTCCACAGGTTTATGCTGGGCTCGTTAGCTTGGAAAATGTGTCTATTTTTAGTGTTTTGTTTTGGGGTGTTTTTTTGTCTTTTGGGGTTTTTTGGTGTAACAGGAAGACAGGGGCATTCTGAGTATATTCCAAGAACTTGCTGCACGAGGGAGGTCTGAGGGAGAGCCAGGCTTTGGAAAAAGTCACACATGAAGCTTTAGAAATGAGGCTGTGAGCACCTTTGGGTCGATGGCGTTGCTTTTTTTGCTTTTTACCAATATGGCAGTGGGTCCTGCCACCTCTGCTCGTAGAATCCACAAATAAATAGGCTAAAAATTAAATCCCCTCGCCTTTTTTTTTTTTTCCTTTCAATGATTTCTGATGGAAACCCTTTTAAAGCAGTCATCTTGTTTGTGCTGCTCATTTTTGTAAAATAATTAAGAGCTCTTAAATGGCTCGTAGGTGTCAGAACAGGGTTTTCACCCTCAGGAGGGGATGTACAAACTGTTTTCAGCTGAGGTAATAGAGGCCAGTTAACAGCGAGTCAAGGGTGGCTCTTTCAACAGTTTATGATAATAAACCCCAATTTTAGGGGCTGCGTGCAGGTGACATCCCCTTTTCTGAAGGTGGCCTGTGTGTGCAGTGACACTCGGCACACGTTTCGGGTGCTATTGTTGGCTGGGGTAGGGTGAGCATACCTGACATAGCAGAAAGGTGTTGATTTGATTAAAATCTGTCTCTATTGTCTGGCAGAAGCCCTGAAGCCCCCTTTTACCCTTTCTGCTTGCAGAAAGAAGTGCAATTTTCATTCAGCAGAGATGTTTCCCTTTCATCCCTGAAGCTAATTTTTTTTTTCCTGCAGCAGTTTTGGTGAAATTATGTATCACTTGTGATAATTCATTTTAAAAATTCCTGAGCTGTGTGGCGTACTTTCATGAAAATTCATTTAGATAAAATTAGATATTATTGTTTAATGAGGTGGCATTTCAATTTAGACCTTGCATCATGCATATACCAAGAGTTTTTTATGGAATAGTTAGGTTCATTTGAGTAATAAAGGCTGAATCATGGGGGCTTTAATTCTTAATCGCTGTGAGGATTGTTATCTGTGGGATGTGAGCTGTCTTAGTGGTATTCAATCAAGTGTCCACTTAGCCGTGACCAGAAGTAATTGCTCCCAAGTGGGTTGCACAATGACCTGTTAATACTTGCTTTGACCCTCTGACCTTGTCTGCCCATTGTTTAGGATTTTATAGTGAGCGAGTCTGCATTTCTGTGGGGTCAAGTAGATATCTGAGGTCAAACATTTTCTGATTACTCCATAGTGTACACTGTAAGTCTGTGGAGTTGTTGCATAGCAATAGTCACTGTTCCAGAGCAGGACGCGCAGGGTTGGGAAATTGTCTTCCTGAATGCATGTAAACAGTTTAATATTTTACTGAAAGAAGTTCATCTTGTAAATTAGGTATGAATAATGCATTTGTAATTACTACTCATGTCTTTAAACACTTGCGTCTTAATTGGCTTGGGTATTTTTTTAATGTATTTGCGTTTTGTCTGGGAAGTTAATTGTAACTTGCGGAGATGGCAGGCGAGTTGCGTGGACTGGGAATGGCTTCGTCCTGCATCCCTTTGGCACCTGGGCTTGTGTCAGTGCTTCTGGGTGAGTTGAAGTGGGGATTGCTTCATCCCTGCCTCGGACTGCTGCCACAGACTGTTTTATGTGCCTCTCACAGCCTTCCAGAATTAGTTTGACCTACTTGTTGATGACTGCGACCCGTGGCCAGTTGGGATGTCCTGTATTAATTTATTGGCCCTATTTAAATGTTGCTGGAAGCATGGGCATATTGTGCAGTCATTTGCAGGGGGACTGGCCATGCTGTGTAGCTGAAATGTGGTATTTTCTTAGCAGTGTATCTGGCACAAACAAAGCCTTGGTATTGTTTGCAGCACTACTCCCTCTTCTCATGTCTTGTTTCCTGTGTTCAGTAGCCAAAACACTTCTGCACACCCTTCAGCCTTGTGGGTCAGCTTTGCTCTGAAATAACTTACATGCCCACCTCTCTGCATTGCATCCTTGTGAAAATATTTTGATTGTTGCTCCCTGAGCAGGGCTGGTGGGATGACACAAAGCAGTTGGATCAGGATACAGTTTGGGGACAAACACAGCTAGCGTTCCTCTGAGAGAGGCAGACTATAGGCAACTGAGTAAGCAAGTAGCGAGTGCTAGAGACAAAATTATATAGCATATGTGGGGGAGAAAAACAAAACAGTGACTCTGTTTCCACTGCCAGAATATTTCAAAACAAACAAACAAGAGCGTGCAGCAAAGCACGCCTTGCAGCGATGGGAACCTGTGGGTTTTCCTCACTACGCCTGAGGCTGTGTGTGGATCTGCTCTTGCCAGAGCGCTCTGGAGAGTTTGGACTGTCCCTGCTCCGATTCTCACTTAAGGTTGCTTCACTGGATGGAGCCATCTCTTGTCCTGGGGCCTGCAAAGATCCCTGGTAAGTGGGACTAGGAATGGGGAGCTTCAGCCTCCTTCCCTTGGAGCCAAAAGGGTGGTGGGGCTGCGGGGCACAGTGCTGGAAAGGCAGCAGTTCTTACCAGGTGCATGTCTTAGGGTTGATGGTTATGAAAAGAGTGTATCAGGACAAGAGCAGATGGCATCAGGTTGTGTTGAAGTGTAGTTCAGATATTATGAAAAGTTTCTTCCCTGAAGGGATGGTCAGGCACTGAACAGTCTGCCTGGAGAGGTGGTGGAGTCACCATCCCTGGCAGTGTCCAGAAAATGAGTGGATGTTGTGCTTAGGGACATGGTTTAATTGTGAGCATGGCAAAGCTGGGTTAATGGTTGGACTCAGGGTCCCACATTGGAAGGAACTTGCTTTTGGGAGAAAGATGTTGTGCCCAATCCAGAATAAACAGAATATTTCTTAACTTTCAAAAGGAATGTGAGCAGATGCTGTGGAAATGAGAGATCCCATTTCACACAGATACTGCAAGCTTGATCTTGTTTCATTTTTTTGTTTTGTTTTGTTTTTTTTAAATGTGGGAAAACATCTGAGATGTTGCAGAGGGTTTTGGGGACGCCTGTGTTTCCCACACGCTTGGGTCTGTGCAGTGCCTTTGTAGGTGGTGTGTGGTTTGTGTCAATCGTCAGTCAGGTGCTAATGGTGATAGAGCTGTGTTCAGCCTCTGAACCCAATGCCGAGCACATTGATCTCTGCAAGCACATTTGTACAAGCTGGGGGAGCTGCAGGCTTGTAGCCACAGTTTTCAGCCATCTCTAGAGTTCCCTTCTGTAGCTCAGGCACAGGCAGAATTCCACTTCAGCCTCAGACATTGCTGTGATTAGCCCTTCCTTTGCCGTGATATCAATTTAGCTATTTCATCTTTTCCCCTGCAGACTAAGCAGCAGCACAGATTGGCTGTTGTAATTAATTTTGTGCAGGAAGCAAGAGCTGAATGTTCCAGCATCTCTGATTTTCATTTTGGTTGAAGAGGGCATTCCTCATACCTGCTACTCTTCCAGTTACAATCCTTTCAAGGAAAATATGATGCTTCTCATGGGAACGGGTCTGGGTTTGGAGATGAAGTTTTAGGGGATCAGTGTAGCATCCTCGTTGGATGCAGACTGGAGCAGCTGTTGATCCAAGTGAACAAAAGGATTAAAAAACCTTATGACAGTTTTTGGGGCATTTTGTAGTGCTTTGAGCTCTTCCTGTTATGACTGGTTGCATCTTGTTGCTTTTCTGAATCCACTGTCAAGACTGCATCACAAGAAAGTGAAACTCCTGTGTCAGCCCAGCCATGTCCCCACGTGGTAACAGTGCCATTTGCCTCCTCCCATTAGTCTGTATTTTGAAAAGGTTTTTTATTAATGCTATGTCCCTGTTAGCATGGTCTTAGGATGCCTTGCAGAGCCGCTCCTGCCAAGCACTGAGCAGCCCTAAGAGTTGTCAGAACTTTAAATGAGAAGCGAAGCAGCAGCACTCGGCACCTTCCAGGATAGAGCAATTTAGAAAAGAAAAAAAACAACCCCACACAACAAAAAACATGAGATGTAGTTATGCAAATTATGACCTTTAAATGCATTTTATATTTGGATTGAAGTTGCTAACGCATTCTTTCCAAGTTCTGTCTTTTCAGTGCAATTCTGCTTCAGGTGCTTCTCCTTTGTATTGGTGGAGCCGAGCGGTGCCGGTGCTGTGGAGGGAGTGCAGGACACGATGACTGGGAAAAGCAGCCACGGTGCTCTGGGATGGGTAGTGCTCAGTGAAAGAGGAGCCTAAATAGGTACATTTTAATTTCTCTGGAGGGTCTGAGCACGTTAACTAGATGGCAGATTCCTCATTAGCTAGATGGATTAAAATTGGTATCATGGCTGATGCCTATCCTGACTAATACGTGTAAGTAACAGCTCACTCTAGTAGAGCTATTGGATGTGGCTTGGGTGGAGGAGAGGAATTGGCTTCTGCGGAGGATATTTGCAAAAAGTCACATTTCCACCATATGTTAGCAGGAGTCTCTTTGGATGCAGGTTTTGGATGGAGTCCTCTGTTGCTGTAATCTGGTTTGTCCTTTTTCTACCACTAGTTCTGAATCATACCAACTACTTGGACTCTTTGCTGTGTTTCCTGAAGGACAGCAGGAACATTTCTGCTGGCTCAGCTGCCTTTCGCCTCTTACTTCATCTTGATGAAGAAGTAAGGTCTGGAGCACTGAAGGAGAAATTTTGTGTCAGTAAGGAGTGAGAAGGGCTAAAAAAAAAAAATCAGGAAATTCTGCCAAATTTAAAAAAAAAAGAAGGAAGGCACCATGAACCTCATCAATCCTGATTTAGGTCTGGCTTGTGACAAATCATTATTCAGGAAGGGAGATATCCCTTTAATTTTTAATAGCTTTGCCGTGAAGTTTTATTAGCCAATAATCTGGATCCTGAGTGGATAAAAGATAAGTGTAAAGGCCAAGTAATTCTTTCCCCTCCTGTGCAGCTGGGAGAGGGAGAGAGGGGTCATGGCGAGCCGGCTGCCTCCTGAAGCTCAGAGCAGCATCCTTCTATGTGCCACAGGCTCACCGAGTGCTTCCAAATGGATGTTTACAACATAAATATGTTCAGGATGTGGGTAGCGAGAGAAGTGTGGGAATAGACGCGAAGGTGCATGGGAGTGGGGATGCGAAGGGGGAGGTGTGAAGAGAGCCAGGAGAGTGTGATGCACATTTTGCAGATAACTTCTCTTCGGGTACCTCCTTCCAAAGCCTGGGTGTGGACTCGCTGCTCCTACCAGCGTGTCCTGGGGCTTTCTGTTCGCTGCAGAGAGGTTCTCTCCCCCGTCTCTGCTAACGTCACCGGCCCCTTCCTTCCAGAAGGGTTTATTTCCAGAGATCAGCAGCTGATAATGAGCACGGATTGGTCAAGTAGCTTAATTTGTAGTTTGGTGGTTGGTGGTTGGCGTTTCTCACCGTATTTCCCAGGCACTGAATGCAATAGACACTTCACTGGCACTTAATAAAGCAGTGCAGGGCACTCCTCGATAATACAATCCTTATGCCAGCCCAGCTGCTAAACCCAGGAGTCCCTCAGGCAGTAGTAGACAACTCCACTTGGCGTTGCTGCTTGTTTTACTCCTGTCTCAGATGACTAGGCAGCATTTCTGAGATTTTAAGGCAGTGTGTTATTGCAGTATCTGGGATGAAATTACCACTTACAGATGTAGAGGTGACAATCTGACTCCCTTTGGCTGTTGAGCTCTGGTGACCTGGGGAGGCTGGTTGTGTGGGGTACCTGCATTGCGCTGTGACAACCACCAGAAATGAGCATCTGGCCCTCTCTTGTCATTTTTTTCCCCCTTCTTTTTTTGAACATCTGCTCGCCTGATTGTTTTCTGGTTTTGTTTTTTTTTGTTCTTTTTTTTTTTTTCTTTTCTGTGGCTCTTTTAATTTGTGGCGAATGTGTATTTAATGTAAGTAAGATGTTAGCTTCTGTCTAGTTTTTCAGCAAGCATTCCAGTAATTACTGGAGTACCTTTGAATGCTACAGCTGCTATTTCTAAGTTAGGGAATCACATTTTCCGAGCATTTATAACTGAATTCACATGGGTAAAACTTGGCATTCAGATTGCCGTCCCACATATCTTATTTTGTCTTGATCCTTTAACTTAGCATATCAGCTTTGTATTTTATTAAAATGGTAAAATGGCTTCTTGCTGCTTTGGGTGGGCTTGTAATGGTGTTGTTTTATGAAATTATTTTAATTTTTCAAAAATTCCATTGTTTTGGGCTCTGAAATTACTTTTGTTTTTGGCCAGTGCTGTAGGCTGGTGTCTCTTTTTCTTTTTTCTTTTTTTCCCCCCTCCCTCTCTGTCCTCCTTAGCCCTTATTAGTGTGAATCATTTACTATTATTTTAATATTACTCGGGTTTTTTATATTGCGTCTCTAAGGAACTTCTCAGAGCATGGTTTGATCCTTTCTGCTGATGTCAGGCAATCTCTTCGTGCCAAAGGATGTTGGCTAAGGCCAGGCTTCCCCCTGTGCCCTCGGCTCTGTGAACTCAGTTTTTCCAAGTGCTGCTGGAGAGCCGTGCACTGAGTTCCTGTTGATCTTAGAAGATTTAAAAAACAACCACCACAGTTTTAAATTCAGCTTATCTATTAATCACAAATAGATGCATTCTGTCCATAGGGTTGGGATGCCCCTGGATCGGCTGCGCTGGCAGCAGTGCTTTGCTTTGCATTATTGGAATGCTGGGTGGATTTGAGGATGTCCCAGTGCTGTCGTCACAGCTCCAGCCCAGCGGCTGCTCTGCAGCATGAACTGGCTTGCTCTCTTTTTCTCTCCCTTTCTTCCTTTTCAAGCTGTGATGTCTGGTCCAGAGGAAATGTGATTTTTGCTTTTTTTTCTGCTCAGAAAGTGTTGGTTTTGTTGTTTCGTTTTTTTTTTTTTTTTTCATTTTTGAAACAGTTTTCTGGTGCTTACAAGTTGAAATGCAACAAGGGGGAAAAAAAGCCCAAAGGAAGAGAGCTGAAATTTGACCTCCAAATATACTTGGTAGATGTGGTGGAAATTACAGAGCTTTTCTATGGAGGAAATAAGGTACAATGTGTGGTTTGTTTCTGTGGGCAGGTGTGCCAAATGTAGGGCAGATGAGTTAACAGTAAAACCTAAAGTGATTGATCTGGTAGAGCTAAGGACTTAAATAAATTATATTATTTAGTAACACAAATTTTGTGAAAAAGCCTCAGTCTTAGAATAAAAGCCTGAGAGTACAGCTGGACTTAATTAACTAGTAGTATTAATTTATGCCATTGATATCAGCAGTTTTATTCCCATTTTAATATTTGAGCTGCTTAACTCTTACTTGCGGTAAATGTCCCTTTAATAGGGCATGTAAAATGATGTTTCACGTGTAGTTATGCTTTGATTACATACATTCAGGAGAGAAACATATACAAACTTGGAGGATAGATGGTGGAGTTTGACTTGAACTCTGGTTTTATTTGCATGTTACTGTAAGTTGGTATTTATAGGCCCTGCAGTACTTGGTGCTCCCTGCTTCTGCCATGGGAGGTAGATTCAGATGCATGAGCCTGGAGGAACACTCATTTCTTTCCCAGGATCAATGAGGAAAAGTTGTGCCCATGTATACAAAACTGTTTTTAAGTGCCTGTTCTGTATTAGAATGAATTAAGCTTTGAATGCAGAGCTGATATCACTCGCTATTTTAAACAAGCAGCATAATAAACACAAAAACTCAAATATTTTAGAGACAATACTTGGAGAGTTGAGACAATAATTTAAACATAAATTTTGCCTCATATAATCTTCACCGGGATTTAAAAAGCATCATGGCCACCCTGGGCACACTGGGAATAAAGATGAAACACATCAGGGAATGACTGTCCTGTGAGCTGTCTGCAGGATGCTCACGGGCAGAAAATGACCCAAAATGCCCTGTCCATGGCACCTGTGGGTGCGTGGTGGGGTGGGTTCCCCTGCCTCAGGACCTGCGGGGGGAGCATCCAGACAGGACGGTGGATTTTGGCTCATGGGTGTTTTCAGAATTGCTGAAACTCGGGGAATTCATAACTTTGGAATTCAGCAGATTTGCACAACTCTGTGCATCTGTGTCTCCGCCAGCACGCTCCAGCTTCCTGCCTTCCTCACCCTGAGCATCCCAGGCTAAAAACCTTGTGATTAACAGCCCCACTCGTGGGCCTGGGCTCTCGAGCATCTTATCAGCAGCCCTGGGAAGGTGAAGGCGGCCGCTGCCGGGAGCGTGCCGGGCGGGAATGGCAGTGCTGGGTGAGCCCAGGCCAGGCTGGGGCGGCTGCTCTGTGGTTTGTTGTGTCTGGTTTGGTTCCTACTTTTCAAGTTGCAGTTGCATTTGGTCATTCAAAGCTTATTTTCGTAGTCTGGCCAAGCCAGCAGGATCCCCGTGCGCTGCAGGGGAACATAAAACATCAGCCTTTAAGCTGGAGTGCTCAGTAGATAAGGATTTTAAGACTCTTGCATCATGCGCTGTGTCTTATGGGCTTACTTAGTATACTCCATTTGATTTAATTTAGATATTGAATAAGGAGAAACACTTTAAAAGCCAGAAAAAGTACTACACGTTTAGCGCCTCTTCTTTCCCCATTGCCTTAAAGACAGATGGCCAGGAGGGCCAGCTTAGGCTGTGATTACATTTATTTAATTGTAGGCAGTAACAGGGTGTTTTCAAACTGCTTAAAAATGATGTTGTGCCTTATCTGTGAAGTGTTTCAAAAAGCCAGCAAGAATTCCTTGGGCTTTTGTTTCCTTTCTTCATTTCCGTGACTAAATGTAAAGAGTAAGTGTTCAGCCTTTTCGAGGGCTAGGAAATGTGCAAAATTAGTGGCTTATTTCAGTCGTGTGCGTGGGGGAGGGCATTAAAGTCAGTGGGTGGCTCTGCCAGTGGTCTCCCCCTTCATTTCCCATCCCATAAATACAAATACAAACTGTAACCGAGTTGCTGTAAATGTTAGCTTGAGCACTGCTGGGTAGCCATTTATCCTGCTAAAAGGTCTGGTTTGCTGCGTGTTTGTGTTGGCAGGATTGGGGAAGGCTGGGGAGCAGGAGGTGCTGTTGGATGGCATTCCCAGGAAATGGGGTGACTCTCTGGATGGGGTTTGCTTGGCGTGGGGTGGCAGTGCTGCCTGAGGGGTCGGATGTGGTGGCCGTGCTGGGGTCCCCACCCTGCAGAAAGCTGTGACCAGGGGCTGCTGTCTGTGCACAATATAGATTAGCAGAATAGCAAACCTGCCACAGAACATTTTAGTGTAGCAGTGAGCGGGGAGCTGGCAGGAGAAGTGAAATATTTGCAAGTTGTAAAGGAAGCGGGTTCGGGAGTTCTGAGGTGGGATTGGGATTGTTTGCAAAGATCCCTCGGCTGGCCAAGATGCTTGTGCTGGATTTCATCACTGTAACAGGCTTGCGTGCCTTTCACTAAACACCACGAAAAGTGCCTTTGGATTATAACAGATTTGCATTTATTATTTTATATAGCATGTATTTATATAATATGTTCTTACATTCATTTTTATATATAGATAACTTTTGAGACTATTTGTTATTGCATTTGAGACTATTTGTTATTGCATTTGAGACTATTAGTTATTGCATGAATCTGCACCACCCTGCAGTAATCACGGCTGCACATTCTCTCTCAGTCAGTGAGAGCCTGGAGGATCTTCAGAGTGGGTGAAAATTATCCCAGACATAGGTTTAAAAAAAGAAAGGGGGGGAAAAAAAAGGGCAAAAGAAAAGCAGGCCTCCCAAAAGCTGTGGTGGAACCCGGTATTAGCAAATGCTTCTAGGAAGTTTGACTGAGAGCCATATGGCAATGTGGGGAGTATTATCCATGGCTCCAAAAGTTGGTCTCTGAATCAGCCTATTGACTTCAACAGCACTTAATCATGTGTTTTAGTTCTTCTTTGAAAAGGCTTGCATTCCTGAATCATGTCCTCTGATTTTAACCACTAGACGGTACTTTGTTGTGTGGTAGCAGACAAGTTCAGTCATATTTCTGTGACTAAGTTTGCAAGTTGTGACTGCATCACTGGTGAAGTATGCTGATGAATATTCCCCTTCTTATCAGAATCCAAACGTTTGCTGCTGTTCCTGAATTTTAGGGTGAGACTCAGTCACTTCTGGGAAGGCGTTGGTGAGATGCTGTGGGATACTCTGGATGTTCTGTGTTCATCTGTTGCATTGTGGATGCTGTGATGGAAACAAAGAGGCAAAACCAGTGATCTCAAATTACTGCCTTGAGTTCTGTTTTCAAAATCCCTGAGTGTCAGTGGTGATCAAGCCCATAAAATAAACCAAGAACCAGTCGTGCGGGTCCAAACTTGGATTGTATTTGGATGCTGAAGGGACTGCAGAGCCTCAGATGTGGCTCTGCTGTGTCGGGGGTGATTTGGACTCTGGTGGAAGAAAAGGTGGGTTTGTGTGACTTCTTGGGATGTACGAGTTTGTGTCCATAGCATCCACAAGTGCCCCCTGCCCTGGTGTTGCTGCACAGGTGGGGTTGCCAGGTACCACTCGTGGGCTGCAAGGAGCCGGGTCTGGGTGCTGGGAGGTCCCGTGGGCTCCATTCACAACTGCCACAGAGCAGAAATGCAGGGGAGCTTTGTTCCCCTTTCTGCTCCAGGAGTTCCTGGGGATTCCTGCTCTACTCTGTCCATGATTAGAAGGAAGCTCTGGGCAAACCCCTGTGCCACCACCTGACTTGGCACACAGAGTGTAAAAATCCCTGTCCCAGCCCTCTCATAGTGAGGTGGTGCACAGGCTTCGCTTTCATCCCTAAGATTCATTATATTTCAGCAGAATTTTTTGTCTCACCTTTCTGTGTTTTTACAGCTAAAGCAGTTTTTCCTTCCCAACTTTCAACATCTGGAATTCGGTTTCAGTTTATTGAAAAAAAAAAAAAATTTCATAATCCGCAGTCTGGATGAAACACCAATGCCTTTGTATTTGTCCGCAATTTTTAGTTTCAATTCTGTATCCTTGGTAAATGCCAGAAGTCCCAAGTCATTGCGTGTTCAGTAGCTGCCATTCCTTAGGCTTAAACCCTTTTTTTTTTCTTTTTTTTTTTTTCCCCCCCCTGTTAGACACTTTTCTAATTGGGGATAATACCAAAATGATTAATCAAATTAAGCATGAGAGCAAAGTGGCTGGTGCACAAAGCTGTGTATTGCTGCTGTGTTCAGCAGCAAGGTTCTCTCCCTGCAGCTGAAGTTCCTTACTGGGCCTCTTAGGCTCTGTTGGTTTGGTTTTTTTTTTAATAAGGTGCTGTGTAGATCCCATTGACTTCAGTTGTTGATTGGGATGCCTGACAGCCGGGAAATTAAGCCCCTTCTTTGTGACCGAGTTGAAGGCCAGATTTTCAAGGATTTTCGAATGCTTAGCACCCATAATTGATAGATTTTTTTTTTTTTGAAAAAGTTCACTTCTCGTTTGGACATATAAATAAGGGTGAGAGATTATGATACTTGTAGCGACTGGTGCTGCTGGGATATAATGAAGTTTCTTTAGCACAACCTGACTAATGAGCTGGTTACTGTCCTGATAGGTTTTGTTCTTCTGCATTTCTGCCTTGTTTGTGGATGCTGAGCATTCCTGTATATTCTGCTCCTGCTGGAGAAACTTCCTTGCTTCAGCTGCATTTTTCTGTGTTCTCTAGTGATTGTGAGGGACAAGGAGGGGGCAGAATGAGTTGAGTAAATTAGACAACTGTTGGAAAAAAAGGGGGACATGCAAAATCAAGTGTTCTACTTGCGTAATCTGTTTAACACCAGCGAGCCACGGAGCCTTGTGGGACACGGGAATGAAAGGAACATCTGTGCAGGCCACATGGCATGCTCTGGAGGAGCCCTCCATCCCAGGCAGCTCTGCTCTATTTGCAAATAAAAGCTCCGACCAACATCAAAAAGTTGAGGTGGATCCCAGCTGAAAGGGGAGAACAAATGTTACCACTTGGTGCAGTGAGGTTCCCCTTGCAAGCAGACTTTGTGGTCTTTTTAGGGATGCTTTGGACATGTGTTTCTAATGCAGTTTATTTAAAGGGGAAAAAAAGAGGAAGAAAGGGGGAAAAGGGAAAAAGGTTATATATTTTGGAGAAAAAATGATCTGTATTGAAACATTTTAGCTGAGCATCTCAAGCTGCAATCAAAATATATTGGGTAGAAATAAGAATAAGGATGCTAGGAGTTTTTTGGAGGGGGTATATTTTGTTTGATTGGTTGGTGGTTGGTTTCTTTGTTTCTTTGTTTCCTTTTTTTTTTTCCCCCACCTGGATGTAGACATCCTGGGATCCCAAGGTTTTCCTTCCTGATCTTACTCCCTTTATTTTGCTGCTGGTTCTGGTGGCTGGTAAACATCTCCATGGTTAGGCAGAGCCCTGGGGAGCTGCTCCGGCCTCACTCCCCCAGGACACTCACCAGAGGGGAGGATAAACAAGCCAGCAGTACATTTTATTTCCATTTAGAACCTGTTAGAGTGCAAGGACATATCTAGTTTGGAGTTTTGGATTTTCTAGACAGGCTGTATTGTTTTTAACAGAGTCGTGTATCAGCAAGCCGGGTAATCTGTACCAAGAAGGCACGTATTTTTTAATATGTAAATAGGAAAGGATGGTGTTTCATCTTTATTCCAATGTACCCAGGGTGGCAATAAAGCTTTTTAAATCCCTGTGAAACAGATTGTATATGGCAAAATTAATGTCTCAACTCTCCAAGTATTTTCTCTAAAATATTTGAATTTTTGCGTTTATTATGCCACTTGTTTAAAATAGCGAGCGATATCAGCCGTGCATTCAAAGCTTAATTGGTGGAACACAGATTTATTCTAATTTAAAACAGTCACTTAAAAACAGTTTTGTATATATGTATACATGGGCACAACTTTTCGTACAGTTGTCTGTTTTGGAGCAGTCTCTTAGGCACTGATGTACAAGTTGAACCTGTTTTCTTTTGAGCAACATGGCTTTGAGAAATCATTAGTTAAAACAGGGTTCTGTAGTTCCAGTGCAGTCAGTAAACAGCCTGACATGAGTCGTGCGTGAGATGACTGAAGTTCTGCCTTTGATCAGGCCTGGATTGTGCCAGGTGCAGTCCCGAGCTGTGTGTCGATGCATGTGTGTATGTATTCATGTGCTGGTGAAAGCTGCTTTAATGAAAATTTGGCCAGGTAGCAAAATAACGTGTCCATCAGGGATTGCCACAGCAGGATGATGATGGAAGAGCAGCAAAAGGAGCTGCAGCCATGTGCTCATCCATGTCACCCTCCCCAGGCACAGCATGGGTATCTGGAGGTGCTTTGGATGGTTCTCCTCCTTTTTCAGTCACATTTGTCATTCCTCTTTATTTCCTCAGCCCCTTTCTGATTTGTCCCGCTCCTTGCCATCATTTTGTAAGGACTTCTCATCTGCCACCTGTTTTCTCCTTTAAACTGTTCTCATGCCCCCTGTGGTAGCAGTGGGATGTTTTGCAGCTTTGGGGGTTGGTGCAGGTAACCTGGCCAGATCTGTGTAGCAGTCCCTGACTCGCTCCGGTGGAGCATGGGAATTTCAGAATACTTTTTTGTTTTGCAGCCACTTGCTTTTTCTCCCACTGCACCTCTTCTCATTCCCCTGTGCACACAGGGATGCATCTGCTGCCTGTCAGGTGTGTCCTGCCCATTGCAGAGCCCCCTTGTACCCAGGCAGCCCTTGGTGTGGGTAGCACTTCCAACCTGTGCCACACAGGCACTGCTGGATGTGGTGCTGTTCCTTTAAAACATAAACTCTTGACAGCTCTTCAGTGCATCAGGGACTGCAGCCAGTTTTGCAGTTTGATGTAGGAAATGATGCTCTGGGTTCCTTCAAAAGCCCCAGGAGCAGGTGGACCCCAGGGTGGAGATGCACAGAGAGGGAAAGGTGAGGGACTTCATGCTGATGAGATGAAGTCCATAGTGGTCTGCCAGATCGTCTGAGCTGTGTGCCTCTACCTTTGAGATTTAAATAGTGAAATATTAAAACTTGTCTTTCAAATCTGTTCAATATTACGAAGATTAATTTTTGTTGGGGGCAGATTAATAGGTTTCCTATTCTGATTAATACAGTGATAATAAAAACGTTGTGATTGCTGGAATTAATGAAGCCCAGATTCCTGTTTCAAGGTTTGATTGACTTTGTACTTCAGTTATGCTAAAGCTGCTGCATCTCATTGCCCCTTATTGAGCTGTAGCCTTCGAAGAATCCATATGGGATCAGGGCAGCGCAGAAGGTCTGTGTTAGAGGGGTGCATTGGAGGCCCTGTCAAAAAATCTTCTGGGGAAGAAGGTTTGCCAAACATTGATCAAGGGTTTTGCTCATGTTGCAGCAATGGTAGACTTTCTGTGTCTTTAACCCAGCATGCTATTTTTATGAAAGTTGTAGAAGAGGCGTGGCCAACTCAAATGTGTGGGCACATCATTAAAAGCTTCAATTTGTCAATGCCAGATCGAACTCGAGTGTGTGGGTAGATCATTAAAGGCTTGAGTTTATCAGAACCGATCTATAATCTGTTTCTCTCCCTCCTCCACCCTTCCCCTCAGCAGTACGGGTTGTTTCTCCAGGTTCTCCAGCACTGAGGTCCATGGAGGTGCCTGAGCTGCCTCTGTGCCCCTGGGCTGTGCTGGGCTCCCTCCTGGCAGGCAGCTGCTGTGCTGGGCTCAGCCTGGAGCTGCTGCTGCGCCCAGAGCCAGCTGGCTCTGGGACACAGCTGATCCAGTGGGTTTGGAGGTCACCAGTGGGGCAAGCCCCAGAGTTAATGCCGTGAGAACTCGTGTCTTTGGGAGCTCTCTGCTCCCATTAATCCAAGGGATTCAAAAGATGCAGGTGGGGCTGGGTGCAGAAAGTACATGGTGATCATGTAGGCTTTGTTCCCTTGGGAACTCTGGCTGAAGAAATGTTTTGTGGAGTATTATGGTGACGTCAGTTTTTGATGGCATAGGAAGCATCCATTTTTCCAGGTGCACTGTCAGAGTTCAGGCCAAGCTGGATGGAATATCTTTACCTCCTCCCAGTACTCCTTTTTATTCCTTGGGTAGAAGCTCTCTCAGCTTCCAAATCTGCTTGTTGGCACAATGGTGCCAAGATATTCCTTATGTTGAGGAAGGATGTGAGGAGTGATCTGCAGGTGAGGACAGTGCTTTGTACACTCTCGCCCTCATCCTTTGCAGACCATATATATTATTTAGACAATAATTTTGCTTCAAAAGTCTCTAACTTTTTTTGAGCAATCATTAGCTAAAATGAGCCTCGATCCTCATCTTCTAAAGAGGGCTAATGATACTTTCCTGCTCTACAGATGCATCATGGATAAAGATTAGCAGTTGAATACTGTGGTGCAGCAGGTCAGCTGGAGAAATCTTGTCCCAACATATGCAGATGCAGCTTTCTGCTCAGCTACAAACCCATCTGCATATCTGTCATCAAGCACAGCAATAAAGCAAGGCTCGGATGTGTGTTTCTGACACCGCTCCATTGCTTCTCTCAAGTGCTCTGCCCCTCATGAATAAAATACAACCGATGCAGGATGCAGGTCATTTTTGGTTTGCAGGTATTTCAGAGTGTCTGAGAAAGAAGTCAGTTTTAGCATATATGCTGTTTAAAAACCCCTTTTGAATCTATTTTTATTGTGTAGCACAGTTTTGTAATAGGGTCACATAATCCCTATATTTAGATTTCTGAACTCTTGTGATCTTTGAGCCATTGTGCATTCAGCAAAGAACAGGAGAAAGCCCCAGGGCCAGAGAAGTACCTGGATTTTGTCTTACAAAATTTCGTGCAGTTGTTGCTAAGACAGAAGCTTCCAGATGTTCCTCAGGAAGGCTGCAGTGGAGTGCCAAAATAATTAACTCCATGAGATTAATCCGGGGATGGCAGTACTTGCCCCTGTCAGGGCGCTGATGGATGTGGGAAGGCTGGGAACAGCCACTGCCTTGGGGATGCTGTTAAGGGTGAGGATTGGGGAATGAAGGGCTCAGAAGCACCACCACAGGTGATTTTTGCTTTCGTACTTCTAGTTTTTCAAGATCTTTTTTTCCATTGCAAAGTTTGTTTTGTTCCCTGGGGTTTATGCTGCAGGTCCCTGTCGTGCAGAGGTCCAGGGAGCAGAGGCACTTCCAGGTGTTGGTGCATCCATTGTGCCCTTCCCCAATCTGGGCAGGCACCAGAGCTGCTGTTTAAATCCCATTTGGTTTCATGGGTGTGATGCAGAACAGCCCTAGGAACACCTCTGGTTGTATTTCTGAGTATGAGTTGCTACTCAGTGCAGATATTTTATCAGTGAAGATATTATACATCTTATTTTAAAATACCCTTATTAGTAAAATGGATGTTTCATTTGTACAGGGAGCATCTTCCTCTGAGCTAAGCTTAAGCTCAATCTGTGTTACTGATAGCTGGGGAAAAAAACCATACTAATTGGTATTTCTTAACTGATGTTTGCAAATTTTGCCTTTCCACCCTGAACATCAAGTAGTTTTTATATGTGTTTTTCCTTATGTCAGAGGAAAGATTAATTCTAACAAGAGATTCTACATTTTATTAAGGTTTTATGCAGTGAGTGAAGACAGAGAGTAAATAGTTCAGAAATTCAGAGAGTGTTATATTTTGATAATGCAAAGTAGGTTAAAGTATCTGGATTTTGTGCTCAATACAGTGTTTTCAGGCAGAATGTGGATTTGGATGGTGACACATTTTGGTATTTAGAAGGAACATAAGCTCTCCTGTCGGAGGAGCACGTTGCAAATGTGAAATAAGCATTTGTCTCTAAAAACCTTTCTTAATATTGTAAGTTTTGGTTTTATTTAAAGCCAAATAGAGTCTGCTGTGTGATAGTTTGATACATAGACATGCTTCCGTAATGCTCTCCCCAGCTCCAGCATTTATAACTACCTTTTGCTTTCAAGGGAAAATGATAGGCTTTGATATGATCCAAACTGAGTGAAGTTTTAAAACATGTTTTTGTCTTTCAGTCTCCTGAGAACATTTTTTCTGAGTGACTCCGGCTTCCAGACACATTTGCCATGAGAAGGGTTCCAATCCTTTCCTGTATTTACCCTGAGTCATGAATGGATATGTGTGATGCCTACAAGTAAAACTGGTGAGTTGTCAAGCCTGAGTTTGCAATAACTCTCACTTATTCTTTCTTACAAATTCTCTTTCCCTCATTCTTTTTTCCCCTTTTCAGTATGGTGGTGGGGAGTTGTATTGTCTGTGTTTAAAAGTAAGTCACCACTATTCTGAAAAAAACCCAAAGTAACCTTCATTGTAATGAAATAGCAGAAATACCAAATATTATCAATACAGAAAAAATACTCCTTTCCTTTTTTTCCTTCATCCCCTCAAATCCTATGAACTTTGAGGTCTTTGGTGGTGAAACTGGAGTTCAGTCACGCAGGCAAAGCTCCTGCCCAAAGCTGAAGCCTTGCAGGTAGACAGGATCTAAACAGAGCTTGTGTGGGCAATTTGTGTCATGATTAAATATGAATATGGAGAGGTCTCCTCGCCATCATGTGTCACATGCTGGACTCTCAAAGGAGCCATTGCCAACAGATAATTAGCTCCAGCGTTTGCTGCACTTGCATCCCAGTGACAAAATGGTGTCAGTGGTGCACAGGAGAGCTGTCCCGCGGCGTGCGCGTCACCTTGGCGCTGCTGCCCAGCCTGGGGGACACGGGGACAAAGCCTTGAACAGCCTGTTTTGATCAAGCTCGAGAGGCTGGTAGAGTGAGACCCCTCCTCTGTTAAGGGCCATTTGCCTTTCCTGGTGGGGTTACCCACTGAGAAGCCCCTGGTCCCTTGCAAGGGGCGGTTGTGCCTTTTCCAGCTGTCCCCATCCCCCGGGAACCTGGCATGGGGAGCTTTCCATGTCCACTCCTCTTACCTGCCTGCTCCTGATTGCCTCTCTTAATGACTGGGGTGAGAGGAGGGGCAATATTAGTTTGGGAAAACAAGAATCATCTCATTCTGCAGCAAAACTGGAAAGTCTGTGTAAGAAATCTTTCAAACACAGGAAATCTGCATTATTAAATTGTGTATGAATTGGGAGCACAAATTGTTTTTTACAATAAATTCAGGTTTCTATTATATATCTAATATCCCTCTGCATGTTGGAAAGTGCATTTCAATTCAAAGATTATAAAACCCAAGAAATGCGCGTATCAGTGAATTGTGATTTTGATTTTATTTTTTTTTAAGTTTCCTTTTTTATTTTTTTTTTTTTTCCAGAGGTAGCATAATTACCATGTCATTTAGCAAAGATTATAATAGCTGTTCAGTTTTTACTGACTGGTATAGTAAACAGTTGAATAAACCCATATGGCAGCTCAAAGTGTGCATAGAGGAGAGAGATTCTTACAATTTCCTTCATGTCTGAATTACCAACCTCACTGATACGACCGAGATCCCCAAACGGGGACCAATTCCAGACTTCTCCAGTCATGCAAAAATTTCTCACTGCTCTGTTGCATATGAATCAATTTGTTTTAATCACGGTGGTTAGGTAATTAATTATTTCTTTGTGCCTATGAAGTATGCATGGGAAATGTGGGGTTGTGTGCAAGGTACATGCCTTGATTTAAAGCACTCTGTGCATTTGCTTAATGCCTCTTTAGTAAATGTAAATAATGCCTGGGGTCGGAATCTTAATATCCATGTATTGTTAAAGATCGAGGCCCTTCTAAGTCTGGCATGGGCGAGGTGTGGCATTGCTGGCTACTGTGACAGCCCCGTGGTGCTGCTTGTAATGGCACTTTGTGTCTGGTCTCAGTGTGGCAAACAGAAGGACCAGAATGCTTCAAAGCATCCTCTTGAAATACCAGGTTGAATTATGGAGGTGTGGAGCTGTGGCCACCAGCATCTGGAGTAAAGACAAAGTGTTTGAGTAATGTGCCCTCAGGATACCTTCACTATTAAAAAATAAAAGCAGTGAGAAGAAGGATTGTTAACTCTCTCCAAATGCTGGCTTGAACAAAGAAAAAGACTCGTGCTGTTCCTCCTAAAATTCACTTACTTCCAGTTATCTTAAAATTTTCATGTCACATAATAGCTTTAAAATACCTTCTGAATGCATTAGACTCTCTAGGTGCTTAGGAAATATTGCAGAATAATAATACGAAATGACCAAGCATTGAGCATTCCCACTGGAAAGGAGCAGTTGGCCCAAACTGGTGCTTGTGTTCATCTTAACCCTGATGTACGACCAGCCCTCCACCATAATTCTATCAAGAGATGGTAAGTTGCCTAGCAATGTGCTGACTGCAGAGGGTACGTGTCGAGCTAATTCAGTTTTTGTTCTCGTTTTCCTTGAGAGTTCAGCTTAAAGGAGTGATCCTTTCTCTGGCTGCAGCAAGAGCCACTTCTCAGCGGTCTCTCTTGTTCCCCACTCGAGTGTCCCTGGTGATGTCAGGAATTCATTCACTGCTGTACGTGTCTTAAAAGTTTCCAGCTTATTGAGTAACCAAATGTGGTTTCTGCTGATTGTGTTGACTGAATGTGTAGGGCCTTTCGAAGAGGCAAGGGTTTAATTTAAAGCGGAGCATTTAGTTGTATACCATTTTATGGCAGGCAAAGGTCATCTGGGGTAAACAGCCAAAACAGTGAATTGCCCCATTGCAGCACCTTGGAAAAAGAGACAGAAGGATAGAGTAAAAGGTTTTAACAAATTGCTCATAGTTATAAATTTTTAAAGTTGAGGAGCTGGTGCTGTGTACATTTTTAAATTGGAGATAACCATGCTTGTAGGATAAATTGAGTTAAGAACGGAACAAATAAAAATAATGGGGTGGTACTAAAAGCCTGGTGGTGCTGCCGGCAGGGTGAACACCGAGCAGATGGCACGTTAGGGACCTGCTGTGTCCCTGCCCTTCCCACCCGCATTTGTGGGGACCTTTCCTTGTAACAGTGCCCTCTCCTCCCTCAGTCCTGGTTACAAAAAGGGCTGGATTTGCCCCATGATGCTTCCTTTGATAACCAGGGAGCAGGAGCCAGAGGGGTCTGTCTGTGGAGCAGAAGTGGGTTCCCCAGTGGGTTGTGCTAACCCAGCTGTGTGTCAGTGGGGTGGGGGGAGCTCCAGGAGCCCAACCTGGCATCCCCTGGCAGAGCTGCTTGGAGGGAGAGGTGGCAGCAGCCTGGAGATGTCACTTGTGTCCTTGCAGGATCTCCCTTGTTCCTCATGGCATCAGTGGCTACAGAAAGACTTTGTTTTTCTGAAACTTTTCTGTCCATGGAACTTTCTCTGTGGCAGGGGGAGGAGAGAAGAAGTAATTTTAACAATTTAATAAAGTACATAATGTAAGTTTTATAAGCTGGTGTGAATGCTCCTAAGTATTTTGGTCTTTTTTCATAACACAATGAACCTAATATTGGTAAAAATACAGATCTTAGCTGCCACCATAAAGAGAGGCTAGATTTAATAAACAGTTATGAATGTTGGCAGCTGCCTATCAGATTGTATAACATCGGCTATAGCACATGAAGACAGTGTCAACTTACATTTTATCTCAGAAGTATTTTCAAAGCATTTATTTTGCTTTCTCTTGAGTCCTTAACCTAATTCAAGTTATATAATTGGCGGAATATTTTTCCACACCGCTAATTGGCTGGGTGCCAGCGTGGAAACCATTGTATGACTTGATGATGATCAGGAATTAACATGACATTTGCGTGGTGGTAATGGAATACATTAGTAATGTAATTCATGACTGTAAGAAAGAGACCATCATCTCCCACCTCTGATCAGCAGGAGGGGCTGGGAGGATGATGAAATGCTCCCAGCAGGCACCTCACAGCAGTGGCTGGCCAATCTCGATGTCAAATTTAGTTTTAAATTCTTCAGACAAAGCTGTAATGCTTACCAATTAATTACTACAAATGTCAATTAAAAATCTACCAAATAATGCAGTAAGATTAAATTTCAATTAAAAAAATTACATTTAACAAGGAAGATACAACATTATTTTAATGAATTCTGCTGAAGGTGACAGTTTATCTAGATATATTTATACCGTGTAGGTGGATCTAAATTCATTGGATGATGTTAACCATGTTACTCAGTGTACATATTAGTTTTGAAAATTATTTCGACTTTGGCTATGTCCTGGAGGAGCTGGGGCATCAGGGGGCATTTCTCATCACCAGGAGAAGGGGGAATTTCACGCCTTCTCAGTAAAAAAATCTCACACCTAAACTGAAGGCTTTAGTGTAGAATTCTGTCCTAACCAAATTTGTGGTATTTTTCACTGCTTTATATTTAGAAAAACAAATAGAGAATTTTTGTTGTGGTACTAGACAAGCCCTGACTTTTCTATGTCTTTAATGATTTTTTGGGATGGTTTTTGAAGTAATCTGTTTTATCATACAAATAATACCTATTATTCCAATAAATCACATAACAGAAAAAGATTTTGCTGTGTGAAGGTGGTGAACTTTAAGTCCTGAGCAGAGCTTTTATCTGCAAGGCTTCACCCTGGCTTGAGAGAGGTTGTGAATGCATGATTAAAATTGCCACGTTGATACTTGAGATACTTTAAGGGATATTTTGAACCAGGAGTGGCACAGCAGAGATGTCATGGGGTGTGTGAAGTTGTGAGTTTGCAGGTGTGTACCACAAACTCTTGTAAAGCACCTGTACCTCTTTGCATGCAGAGTGCTAACAGTGAAGAGTGGGGTTTGTAGCTGGAGTTTTGTGTGGCAGCAGCTGTGTTTTTATTGCTCATTAGCCTGTTGGAGATGGAGGTGCTGATGCTTTGGGAAGGCATTTGGGAACGTAGTCACTGGCATGGCACAGGGGCAGAGCTGGGCTGTGCAAGTGGCTATCTTGGTATTAAAGCATTTATGAGATCTGAAAAATACTTTATCAGCTTCCTTGAACTTTTTTCTGAGACCTTTTACTATGTTTTCACACCATTACATCTAGGTAAGAGGGAAGAGATAACTGAAGAAGCAGATTTTATGTGTCAAGCCAGCATGGAAAGAAGTCCCTCTCAGGGACCGGAGGCTCCTTTTCCTTGGCACTGCTTTGTCTGGAGCTATCAAATTTCAGCAGGTTTTAACTTAAAATAAAATATAAAAAAATACCGTGTGCATGCAGAAAATCAGAGAAGGCAAACAACTGCTCATGGCAGGCTAAAGTAGTGAAATTCTCTTTAGTAGACAGGTCCCTTGGACGCTGCTCAGGCTTTGCCCAGTGGTGGGTGAATGCAGCAGGCATGATGTGTCACCCTGCTGTAATTCAGATACCTCTGGGTCAGGAGCTGGGAGACAGCCTTTTTTTTTTTCCTATAAGGGCCTCAGAAATGGATGATGTAGGAGTGTGAGAGTAGTGGAAATATTTTCTCACCAGTCCTCACAGACAGAAAGGTGATGGAGAGGAAGTCAGAGCAAGGCAGAATCATTTCCTCACCAGGAGCCAGAAAGCTTTAAACAAGGAGGCAGAAAGGGAAGAGTGGGAGCACGTAGCATCTTTCTGCCAGGAGATAATGGTGTGAGGAGCTCGTGGGTTTGGGGCACCCACTGGTCAGACAATTAGGTGGCAGCTGGAGCTCCTGCTCTTAAAAACCCATCTTTCCAGAGGCTTTCCTCTCTGCCCAGGACGAGTCATTTTCCAATTTAAGTCCCAGGAGGAAGCTCTTGCTCTGGCTGTTGATTGAGAAGAGGTGTATGTGGTACATCAGGAAGCAAGCACCTTCTGTATCCCAGGTTCTGCTGCTCCCATGTGGAGCTTGTTCCCACCCCAAACACTCATGGTGTCTGGGCTCCACATTGGGGTGTCCCACATATGAACCCTGTGCCCAGCCTGAGCTCTTGGGGTGATGTCCGGTCTCCTCCTGATTTCCTACAGGGGAAGGTTTCTGCCTTTGGTAGGGAAATGCTTCTCTCTTTCTGTAAGAGTTGGCCAAACACCTTGAAGGAAGACTGTCTTTGACTTTGGAGGAAATATTTATATCTCTTTGGGTTTTTCCTTTTTTTTCCATAGTGTAGGGCTATGTCAGCTGTATTACACTGAGGGAACACTGAGCTGGGGGAGGAAACTTAAATAAGCTGCCCTCATATTGCCAGTTTATTCCCAGCTTTCATCCACTGATTTACATGCCATCTGAAATAAAAATACCCAGACTTCAGTAGTTTGTTTACCTTTGCTGATATCACTGTGGGGCGACCCGGGGAGATGTAAAAACTGTTCTTGCTCTGACATTTGCATGAGCCGTGAGGTTGGGTGAGAGGAGACAGACGCTGCAGAGTGAAAAGGCAACAGGGTTTATTAAGTCTTCATCTTACCCTGGTTTATAATATTTAGACAAAAGCAAATATCTCCAGGGAGGCCCTATGAAATGAGAGACCAGAGGAGGCTCTATGAGCTGATAGCAGATTCTGTCCTCATCAGGTGGGCTTGGGTGGTGGGATGCTGAGGAGGGGGCTGCGAGGGTCAGGCACACAGGGGGGTCCTGGATTGCTGCTTGGGTAGTATTTAAAGTACTTGTGTAGGACAAAGTCTTTATACTGTCATCGTGACAGTGCTCCAGGGGAGAACAGCCTGAAATGCTCTTTGTCTTCATTAATACTTCTTCCCAGCAGAGCCTTAAGAGATCGTTCTCACGTTCAGATATACAAGGAAACCGAATATAGAGTTGTTTGTCATGAAAATCCCATTTATATACAGCGGCTGTAAAATCCCAGATGCTGAGCGTACAGGGAGGCTGCTCTGTCATCAGCCAGTCGAGGGGAGAGTTGACTATAAAACCGAGCTGTAATTCCCTCTTGACAGGGGTGTGGTGGTTGTGTCTTCAAACAACTTCAAGAGCCTGCCCTGCCAAGCCTTTATGGATTTTGTTCTCACAAGCCAGTAATAGATAAGTCTGAGCAAGGAGATAGATACAGATATATATATGAAAGGAAGACCTTTGCTCTAGGAAAATATCCATCATTGCTTTTTAAAGTCTGGTTCAGGATTTCAGTGCAGAGCATCTGAAGTGTTTGGGGTCCTTCTGTTGCAAAGGAGGTGCCGTGGGCCTGAGGCTGCTCTCGACATCTCCCAAGCATTCAATATCCCCTTGATTCCAGGGCAGCAGGATGTGACCCTCACAGAAAGACAGATGGCATTGGGGAGCTTGATGCTTATTGTTTTCAGCAGAGCTCTACTGGAACCAATAAAGTTGCCGCCACCACTGCTCGGAGCAAAAGTGGCTACAGCTGAACACGAGACACAAAATTATCAATTAAAAAAGACATCGCCAAGCCCATTATTTTACTGTTGAAAAAACATCTTCCTTCCCAGTCTTGTTTTATCCCCACATGGAGTGAATCTTTGGGATATTAATGATCCACTGTCATGTTTGTTTAACATATTTTTTTGACAATGCCTTTTTAGGGTCGAAGCCTGAAGTTTTTCTGCATGTGTTTCGGCTAGGGAAAACTCCCAGTGTCTCAATGGGGCCTCTTCTGAAACAAATGAAGACTAATTTTTCTCAGCTTAATTGGGAATTTCATCTGAATAAACAGAGAAAGGCCCAGGCTTTGTTTATATAAAAATAATGAAACGCTGTTCTGCTGAGCAGCTGAATTGCTGCTGGCGGGCTGGTTCTCACCCGTGAATTTGGTGGCCAGAGCCCTCCACAGTGGCTCAGTTCTCACATGGACCACCACCACCCCATATGAGCCTTCCTGCCTCATACCTCGTTCACTGCAGGCGCTTGGGCACGGCTTGGGAGCTAAAGACAGTGTCATTTTTTGAGATTTGGCCTTAACCTGAAATTTCCATGTTTTTGTGGGTTTAAGTCAAACCTTAATACTACTTCAGCATAATGTTTTTGTGGTTTAATGTTCTTACAGTTTTTTACAGTGTTTCTTTTAAATTCTGTCACTGAAGTGTATGAGAGTTGACAAGTGTAAATATGTAGTTAGACAATTTCAAAAGTGTATTATTTACTGATCGACCATAATGGCTCCAAAGGAACCATTATACTCAATCATATCATGTCACTCTGTGGCACTTACTATGATGGTAATATGGATATGCATATTATTTTTTTGAAAGCATGAGAAGCATTATTGTGCATGTGTAAAAGCTGTTTTTAATTGTCAGTAGGGCTCTGAGCTTTTTTTAATACCAAGAATTTAAACCACCTATGGCTACCAGCCTGCAAATCGTGGAAGCAAAAATCCATGTCTTCAGGAGGATGGAAAAAGCTACGCTTCATATTTACAGCAATGCAACTGTGCCTCTCCTTGATATGGCTCTTTTATAGCTTTATTAGATCCGAGGGCAACCTAGAACCCTAACCTGAGAGCTTGGCAGGTAAAAGCTTTCCATTTTATCTCTGCAGCCTTCATCTGCTCCTGTAAGCTCTTTGCCTT
>NW_008236442.1:4216390-4241071 GCF_000691975.1 Corvus brachyrhynchos | reverse complement strand
CATTAGTAAATGGCCCGTCCAAAAATACCACGCGGTGCAAGTCGTGTTAATTCAGGGACCTTTTTTCTTTAAGGTGTCACAGAAAATGTCTTTTTGTAGCACTGGGGCAGAGAAAGAAGGAGAGAAGGCAGAATGAGAGCAGAATGTGAACACTGAACCATGTAAAATAAAAGAAAGAGACAAGCAGAGAGCTGGGAGGGCTAAATATGCTCCAGCCTTTCTGAAGAGCTGGTTTCAGGAGAGAGAGAGAGAGAGAGGCAAGAGAGCATAAGCAGGAGCTTGCTTGTTAGAAAATGTCTTTTGTGGAGAAGATGGGAGGAGAGTTTGAGTTTTACTGACTATAGGTGAGGAGCTAAGGTGTGAATTTGGCATGGCATACGGCAAATTGATCGTGGAGCAATAATTAGAGAGAGGAGGAGGAATCAGAAGTGTTTCTTAACTTAGAAACAAGGATGTGACTGGCTGCTGGCTGTTGCTACTTGGAAGCAGGTAAAAAAGAAAGGAATCGGTTGGGCAAAGTCCTCACCACAGAAGACACAATGAAGGTGAAATCCAGCTCGTGGCTGTTGAAGAGAGATGCGGGAAGGGAAAACTCAGTGTTGTCCAAGAGCTCTCCACTGTCCAGCCGGGCAGTGATCCCTCTGCAGGAGCTGTTCTGGGGCTGAGTCTTCCCTGGGTGTGTCAGTGGGAAAACCTGCCACCGGAAATGCATTTTGCTGTTAATATGGAAGATTACCCATAAGATACTAGAATGAGCCAAATTTGAATAGTTCAGGAGAGGAAGGACACATATGGGTCTTGAACTGGTAACAGCCAGATTTCCTTGGAACAATTTTTAAATGAATGAAACGAACAAGTTTTTTGTGGTTGGGGTTTTTTTTGGGTGTTGTTTTTTGGGGATTTTTTGTTTGTTTGGGTTTTTGTTGTTGTTGGGTTTTTTGCTAATTCTGCAGTAATTCTAACTTGTCTCTCTTTCTGAAGTTGTATTAAAACCGGTTGTTCTCTTTTGAAATACTGAACAAGAAGCATAAAAACAAATAAATGTACTCTTACTATTTCTGTCCTTGACCTACATAAACAGCTGTATAGTCATGCTCAGTCTTGTATTTGTGAAAAGTCTGGGGCAAGTTGAATGTAATTTTTGAGATGGTTCCTGGTTAGAAAAGTTACTTGTTGAAGTCTCATCACCTAAAATACGAAATATTGGTGCTGTTTCTGCTGGAATCATTAGTTTAATACTCTGAATAAATTGTGTAACTGCCAGTTTGTATAAGAGGATGGAATTGATGAAGCTACAGTGCATTTGTACACACACATGCACTAGCACACAACACTTGTTGATGATTCAGAGAAGGAGTAGAGTAATTCAGCTCTTGGACTGCCTCACGTGTGATTGGCTTCCTTTCTGGGGGACTTATTTTAGGGAAAAATCAATGTCAACTGAAAAACATTCCATTCTGAAAAGACAAAAATTCCCCTACTTGTGAAAATGTGTCTTGGCAGCTGATTTAACTTATGATACAAGATTTAACACTTTTCACTAAACATGAATTTTTTACCATGGCAACAGCTACGTTACGGGCCACATGTTGGAGACTTGCATGTTGTTGCAGAAACTTGTAGCTCGCCGCATTTAGCCGAGTCCTTGTTTCCACCGGCAGAAGGAGCCCACTCCTGCAGCTGTTTTGGGCATGGATGTCCTGGTGGGGCCCGTGGGCATCCCCCTGCCCCCAGCAAGGTGATGTTCTGTCAGGCGTACTTGGGGTGATGTGTAGGCAAAGCACTCGATGAAAGAATAACCCAATAAAAATGAAAATTTAGCCTCCAAATTGCCTTTCCAGCAGGGTGGGAAGTGCTTTCTAAAAGTCTCACTTCTTCAGATTCTCTCTCTCTCTCTCTCTCTCTCTCCTGTACCTCTCCCCATCACCCCTCGGACACAGGCAGCTCAACCCCACTTTGCCACATGCAGTAACAGTTCTGCCGTGTCTCCTGGCCTGGCTGCTCCTCACCGTGTCTCCCTGCTCCTGTCTCAGCTCCTTGTCACCTCTCATTTGCGGTGGAGTGGCTTTTCAGGCGACGTTAATTGAATCGTGCTCATCAGGGACTTAATAAAAGCGTGACGGGTGGGACGGAGCCCTGGCAGATGGCAGCCCTTGACAAGAGGGATGTGTGGCTGGGCTGTGCTGATGCTCCGGAGGTGATGGGCTGGAGGTCCTGCAGGAGCAGAAAGTTCCTGTCTTTGGAGCTGAGAAAAGAGCAGGCCAACATGAGCAAAGGGAAAGATGGCTTCAGATGGTTGAGGCTGTTTTTTTTTCCTCAAGCCGAACCAGATAATGATTCAGTAAAACTGTAAATCCTGGCTACAAAGGACTAGGTGTGAAAGAGAATTTAATTTTATAGGTAGTTGCAAACATCTGCAGGTACCTTGAGTAGGAGCAGTTTTATTTAATCATACAAGTTAGGAAGAGTATAAATTCTCCTGGTTTAGGACAAAGCTAACAAAGGGTTAGGCAGAAAGCCCTGTTTCCAGAGGTGGAAACTCTCAGTTCAGGTGTTTCTTGTACCTTTCTCAGAAGTGTCTGGTCTTGGCCATTGCTAAGGAGTGACCAAGCACATTAACGTGCCCTTCTGGGCACTGCTGGGACCTTTGTTCCTTATATTTCATGCAAAACAGCCCAATTTAAATGAAACCAGCTATGCAAAGCAGAAGCTAGACGTGGTAGGGATACTCATCCCCATCAGTTCTGGGCCGTGGTGGCACAGTGAAGGGTGTCCTCTACCCGCCCAGTTCTGCTGGTCCAGTGTCCCCAGCACAGCTCTTTCTCTGGGCTGTAAGACTGGTTTAAATATTGGCCTTTACTTGGTGTGAATTCTCCAAGCTGTGCTGGTCCAGAACTTAAATAATTTGCTTCTCTTTTTAGCATCGTGTCTTTTAAAGGTGTTATATTTGTTTCCATTTAGCGTTAAATTAAAATTAAATGGTTCTGCTTTGTAGATGTAATAGTGTACAAATATATCTATTTTTAAATCCTTTTAGCCCATGTCTATGTGACTAAGAAAAAAGCAGCAAAGTAGGGGCCTCCAATTTTTGTTTCACTTGAATCAAACACCCTATTGGGATTTCAATTATAAGTGAATGTTACACTTGTTTGTTACTAAGGTGACTACAGTGTCAAGGTTATGTGGATGTTGTAGTATTATAAATGCAGAGATAATGCAAAAAAGAAAAATAGTTGTGTTGGCTAAAATCATCTTATTCCTATAGCATAAAGTTGCACACTGTCCTACATTTCAATTCTTGTTCTATTAAATTACCTGTTTAATAATTTGAATCCAGTGTTATTTTTATATTATATTGCAAATGTGTGACTGTGAGGTTATTTTTAAGGTATATTTATTAAGGGAATGAATACAATAAGACAAGTCATTGCAGCCCACATACAGTTCCTTGACTTCTCATTTTATGATGTTTCAATTGCATATGATTACTGAATATAAGTTTTAACTTTTATGGGGGTTCATTAGAGATGCAGCTGTGTAGAGAGAAATTCAATAGAAATTTATAATTTTTTTAAGCTCTAAAAGTGTGGTGAGATGGAGCAACTTGATGGAGCATAACTCAAACTTCTGACTTAGAGCTTGGATGCAAAATCGTGGGGTCTTCAAGGGCTTAGCAGGGCTGCAGTGGAAATATGCTGCTGGTGGGGAGAGGAAGGGCATTAATAGACCAGAGCATCTCAAATCAAAGGCAGTGGCTTTTTTTTTCTGGATAGGACACAGAGAAGAGGTGATGTCCTTGTTCAGGGCCAGGACTAGCACTAAATACTTTTTTCTCCTGTGTGAATCAACACTCTGGTGGAGAAATATGGTTTCAGTAAATCCATGGTGTTTTCTTCTTAATAGAGAATCTAAGTAAAATGAAATCCTCAAAAACCAATATTGAAAGCAATTTTAGTGAGCAAGTGCTGAGAAAACAACTTTTGGGGCACATTTAAAGGAATAGATGTAGTAAATGAGTAAATTTACCCTGTGCTTAAATTCTGCAGTGCTTTGTGTGAATACTGAACAGGAACATATCCCATCAAGTACAGTTTTCCCATAATTTATTAGCATAATATGTTTGTTTTTAATGCATAGGAATGTAAACATTTACAATGGAATGATCATGCCTTTTAGTAGGAGGAACCCCCTGTTCAAAACCATTAGTGCCATTAGCTGTTTGGGGAAAAGTTATTTCATGATACAGACGATTTCTTTCCAAACATCAGCTCCCATAAGGTTGCAAACCCAGATCCAGAGAAACGACATCCTTGTCTGGGTGTGGGAGAAAGTATCACGGGTGACTTGAATGCAGGACTTCAAAAATCTCTTCTCTGTGATTAAAGCTGCGGCTGGGCCTCGTGTCCTTGCTGACTTTTACATATTTGCTGCTCATGGCTTCTCCAAGTAGGGCCTTGTGGGGTGGAAAAGCTGGATTTGCCTTACCTCGGAGCAGGAACTGTCAACTTTATTGGGAGCCTGGTTTGTGCCTGTGGGGAGTGGAGAGGAGGGAAGGGCAGTGGCACTGGGGAGCATGGGTGTGTTGGTTTCATTTTGCCCAGAGAACATCATCCCCAGAAAAATGGTCTTCCTGGGCCATGCCACCTCCCACGGCAAGGGAAAACAGATGAAAAGCAATGAAGCACACAATTACATAATGAAAAACAATAAAATGCATTTTCTAATATGTACTACCAGTGACCATATGACTTTATTATAAAAACTAAATGCAATTACATTTCCAAGTATTGTGCTGTGTGATAAACTCCAGGGAAAAACTAAAGAACAACTTAGAAGGAGACGACTTCTTGTTTAATATAAACCTCAGACTTTGAAGTGACACATAGCAGGGAATAAATGTCCATCATCTATCAAATGAGGTTTGAATGGTTTGGGTCACACTAGACAAACACTTCTCACCCTAAAACCTTCTTTTCATCTTCATTCATCAACAACACCTTAAGCTTGTGCCCCTCTTTTTCTTTTCCACTCTCTCAAAAAACAATAATCTACTTGATGCCTACAAATCACTTCTGGCTGGCACTCGTTAGGCGAGTTATGAGCTGTGGCTGCTGCTGCTCCCATCGGAGCTGCCTCCTGTGCAGGGAGAAGAGGGGGTTGGAGCTTTGGGAAGAGGCGGAGGAGGGAGAAGTGCTGCAGAAATGCTGATTGTAGACAAGGGCAGCAGTGAGCAGAAAGAGCTGAGTGAGGTAAGAGACATAGTTGGCAAGGAGGATTCCTGTATGCCAGATCCCTTTTGTGAACTGGAGATGGGAACCAATAGCTCCACTGATGTTTTTGTTACTGTGTGTGTAACTCCAAACCAGCTAGGTTTGGAGCCTTAAAACGCAAAGGGAAACCTCCATGGGCAGGCTGGAGAGGTTTGTTCTCTTCTGCAGATTCCTCAAGCTGCCCTGGTGGGTGCTTAGACCCAGAAGCTCACCTTCAATTTGCTTTCTTAGTCGCAGGCTAACCTACATCACTGTGCCTTGTAGCTTCTTCCTGTTGCCTCCTCCAAAGTCCTTGGCTGGGCTGTGCATGAGACGTTCAAATCACATTTCCTAGTAGGAGACTACCTCTCTTACACTAATCCTTGTCCAATAACTCCTCATTTTGATTCTTAGCTGTGACTCCTCTTGGATTAGTTTCCCTATGGCACGGTTTTCCTGCTTGCATTGCTTGTTGTTCCTTCCTCACTGGTTCTTTTTTCTTTCAAAGATACTTTTCTGACTCCATCCCCAGCTGCCTGGAAGTGATTTGTTGAGAAGCTCAGTCCCCTGGTTTTCAGAGGCCACAAACTGTTTTCTCTTGTTTTCTGCCTTCCTCCTTTTTTTCTGTGGTTCTGGGAAGCAGTCTGGCAGACGTGGCTTCCTCACAACCACTGGCTGATGTTAATCTATGGGACTGCAGGGGACGTGGGTAGCAGCAAAGATCTGTTTGAAGGCAGAATTTTGTGTGGAAATTTCAGTAAATCTGGCACGGAGAACTTGTTGGGAGGGCACAGACAGGCTAGGGGGGAGAAGCATTTTGATTGCAATCTAAGTTGACTTTTTTCCCCCATCTCCATGTTAAACATTGCTTCACCTTGTTCTCATGTGGGATTTGATGATGCCACCGTGTGTGGTGTTGTGGCCCAGCACCAGGGACCATGGTGGGGAGGTCTGTCACCCACCCAGCCCATCTCTGGCATTTTGGAGTCGTTGTCCCATGCTCAGCACCCTCTGGATGTATTTTCACGGGAGTTTTGGGTATCATAACCCTTCGAAATTTGTCACGGTGATGTAAAATCCTCAGGATATGGTTGGTGGTGGGGTGGGGGAGCTACAGGTGGTTGGAGGGGGGTGACCAGGAAATCTGCAGCCTCCTTAATGAGGGAAGGAGGATTCACCCATTTGTGGGAACTGGTCACACATCGTGGAGTATCACGAGGTAAGGCAATTTCCTACCCCAATACCTTCTTTTCCACTTTTCTCCTTCACAGTTTGAAAACCATAAATCACCTATTTGAAATATGTTTAAGGGGAAGAATATTTTCCCCTGCATTCCCACTTAATGCTTTGTAGCGAGTACAGTTGGGATCATTCATGTGCTAAAGCAAGAGAAAAATTCTTCTTTGATAGTGTGTCTTCATTTTAGACAGTTTCCTCTTTTACTCAGTTCTTAGATGATAGTTCTGAGTCCTTAGATGCTGCTCATTCTGTCACAAAAAGAAAATGCAAAACAGGATATTTTAATATTAGTAATAATGAATGTTTACATGATTAGCTCAATTACTTTGTTCAGTTTGACATTTTGTCATTGTGGACCTGTCTTCCTCTCTCTTTAAAAGTGCGTTAGTAGTGATGGGAAGTGCAGGGGTGGGGCTTTGATCTGGGTCTTGCCGAGCATCTCCCTGGAAGGAACAGGTATTCTTACCCCTCACAGCACCTACCACCTCGGGCAGACTTGCCAACACATCTCCTTGCCCTGTGTGTCTTAGGGACACTTACTTGAACCTCAGTAAAATACAAGTCTTCAAGAAGTTCTATCCTAAAAATACATATTTTGCCTGTAAAATGAAAAAGCTGCATCTTCCATGTGGCCCTTCAAGGTCTGTACGAGACTGGGTCATTCTCTGGTCTAGAAATTCTTCTTTGTGAATCAACTCTTGTGTTGTAAGGGTGAGTTATTCATCCAACCTGTAATTGCTGTTGCCTGACACATTTGTTTTAAAGATTTTGGGTGTACATAGTTAGGAAAAATGCTGTTCTGCAAAGATGGTTTCTGGCCAAAAAGAAAAACAGATTTGTCGAGGTTCTGGTGCTATTGGAAGAAAAACACCTCAGTGGGTTTTGTTCTTGGTGTTTTTACTCAAAAGAAGCAGCAAGGATAACTGTGTTAACAGCAGGGTGCCACTGAATGATCGAGAAGCTGAAGGAATGGCTCATTTTCCTGTTATGTCACTGCTTTGGCTTTCTCGTTCTTGTTCCTCTGTTTCTTCAGAAAGGCTCTGCAGCCTGCAGATAACAGAAATTAAATTAGTATTGATAAAACATTAGACACTCCTATTAATATTGACAGTCTGTCGATACTGTTGTGCTACTTTTGTAATACGGGATGTTAACGGGTAATACTTTAAATAAAAACACACTAATCTTATAATCACTGAACATGTAGCGGGGTCTCGACTCGGCTCACTCCTCCCCTGAGCTCCCCCAGCCCTGCCTGTCAGGCCTGCCTGCCTCCAGCTCCCCTTGGAGCCCCGGAGGGTCAGGAACGTTGTTCCCTCTGGGCTCGTCCTGTGACCGGGGAGGTGCGTGGGGCAGAGATGATGGTGTTCAGTTGTAAAGCAGGGATAGGGAGAGGGATGGGAATGGGAATGGGAATCTCCCCGTGGCTCTGAGGGTGGTAGGTTGGTTTGAAGACCTGTCTGTCCATTGCGCTGAGCTCTGGGGGGCTGTGGGTGGATGCAGCCCTGACTGTGGGGTTGATCCCAAAACAATGGAGTTTTAGTCCCATGGTTGCTCGTGGTGTCTGATGGGGTGCTGCCCCCCCTTGCTGCGTGTGTCCACAAAGTTTGGGGCAGGAGACAGCACAAGGATGACTTCAGGTTCTGATGCAAGGCAGCAAACCACAATTCCCTGTTGGACCGTGCTGGCTGAGCGTGCAGGGGGTGAGAATACGTGAGGTCGAAGCAGTGCCCTTAATCTGTGGTTCTTGTCCTAATACTTAGCACATGTTAGCAGCTCCACATTTCTTGTGAACTTTTTTTTTTCCTTTTAAGTCTATCATGAAAATCACCATGTTCATCAGAGCTAAAGTTATTTGTTAAATGGCCTAAAAAATACGCATTAAACAATAATGATTACTTTGGTAAACACAGATGTCCTTGTATTATGCAGTGGGTTTTGTACATGAATTTGTACGTGTCTGAGAAACTGAGTTTGCCATCTACCTTGAAAAATGGGAACCACAATCCCCGTTAATTGCTTCTCCCTTAGCCCCCCGCTCCACCTGCTGTGTCGCTGCAATCTCCTGGTGCAGTGCTGAAATCCGTGGTGCACGAGGACGGGCTCAGCCATGAGCAGGTTGGCACTTGCAGATGTGTGCCCGTTGTGGGAGGTAGCAGGCAACAGTCTTAACTTCTGCCTCTTTGTTTTCCAACTCCGAGGATATTTTTAAAAGGGGGAGGGAAAACCCTTTATCTTGCTGAAAACCATCTAGTGATGATCAGTTATTCACCGCATTATTAATGCTTATTTGGACGTTGCTTGGACTGCTGGGTTTAACAGCTCCCCCGTTATGTATTGAATAAAATGAAATACATGTCACAACAGCGGTGCTATGATGCTGACAACCGTCCTTGGCTGTGCATCTCATTAGAGAGATATACATTTTTCTTTGTTGTGTATCTGTGAATGACAGAAGTTGACAAACATCTTTTAAAAAGTTGCTGTTGGGAGAAAGTTACATTTATAGCGAAAAACCCAAGAAGAAACTGCTTGTTATGGAGGTAAATAATTATTTCCCACACTTGTGTTTCATAAATCACCCTCCTCTGTCATAGTCAGTACTTTTTACTTTGTTACTGCATATATGTTGAAGGAGATCCTCCCCTGGATCTCTTGCTCTTGGAAAGAAATCCTGGAGGGTTCAAAGCTCAGTTTGTATTGAAACTTGGGACTTAAAACAGGATGAAAATCTTTGTATTTCACGGTTTTAAAGAATGAATTGATTCTCTGAGTGTAACAATGTATATTAATTCCCAGGGTACAGTTGAATTTTTCCATAATGTGTTTTGGGGGCAAAGAGTATTAACTTCACAGAGGAAAGATACTCAAGAGGAGGGCTACCAGGTAGGGGCCTGGGTTGCTGTCAGTTGAACAGTGAAACTGTACTTTAAAACACCATTCTCCAGATGCATGATATATTTGCATAATGTATCTCAGCCTGCATTTCTGCAGGTTGCTGTCACTGTCCCCTTTCAATGCTTGCCTGACTTCAGGGCAGGAGCAATGACTGCATGCAGTGATGGTCTGCAGATGCTTAGGAATCTTTGGACCATCAGTGGGAGAGCTGAGGAGCAACAAGAAGTCAGGATGATTTTTTTTAAAAGAATTCTTTCCAAGGTGAAGAATGGAGATGTTCACCACCCTGGTTAAAATGGCTCCTGCCTATTCATAATGAATCAGAAAAGAAGATATGCATATTTGGGTGCATTTGCATGACTCCATGGATTTCACCGGCATTGCATGAGTGCCAAGGCAGTGCTGTGTTGACCCACAGAAATTTGAGAACACAGTTGAGAAACCAGTGGGAAGAGGCAAGTGTGGACTTGCAGGAGGGAGAAGAGACGGGGAGGAAGCAGGCTGGAATCCCTTTTTCCTGCTGTCCCTCCACTTGCAGCGTGTGATGGAGCAGTGGTCATACAGCCCTCTCCCAAAAGCGTCTGTGCTGCGGCAAGGAAGCTCTGCTGCTTCTGGGGTCAGTCGGTGATGCATGGTCTAGTTGGACTTTCTTATTTTCTTTTTTTTTCATCTAGACCCATTCACCTTTCAGCATCCTGAAGCTGAGAGCACATTCTCTGCAAGAAGTTGTCATTTAGGGAAAAGGCTGTATTGGAGGAGTTCTCAGCTTACACTCACCCTTGTGTCTGAAATTGTTTTACATCTGTTACCAGTAACACCTAAAATTGCCACTTAACCTTGCAGGCACTTTGTTAAGTCTGTATTTTTGATTGCAGCAGCTGGGGTGGAGTTTCCTTTGGGAATTAAGGAGTAGGAAGTGTTGTTTGTAGTTTTTTGTTGGGGTTTTTGCTGACTGGTGCTAATGTGTAGGTGTGGATGTGCTGCTGTTTTTGTAATACTTTTATTGTTTATGGAATTGTTAGTTAATTGATGGTAACAATGCCTGGAGCCTGGGAGAGGTATTCTTTTATGTTTGCTCAGATCAGAACAAGTAAATAATTTTATAACTTAAAAAGGGATTCGAGATTATTCTCCTCAGTTTATTTACCTTGCAGGTTTGCATCAAGTATTTCCACAGCTTGTTATGAAATTTCCCCAAATTAATTAGTATTCTTTCTAACAAAGTAACTGATGAGAGGAATGATTTTTTTTTTTTTTTAGGATTCAGTAGTATATAGCTGGAGCCCCCCCAGATGGACCCAGGAGTTCAGGAGCAGGTGCTGCACCTGAATGTGCTCTAACCTAGTTGGTGTGGACGTGGTGAGGTTTCAAGTTGATTTGAAATAACTTCCATGTGAAAACTAGAAGGCAGTAGGGATTCTGATGGATGAAAATGCATCTTGGAACTCTGTTAATTGCTTCACGGTTTACTCAGACTAAAACCTACTTGGTGACTTTGTCTTCCACATTTATCCAATGAAATAAAATTCAAACCAGCCCACAAGCCAGAGAATGTTTTTTATTTATGTGCAGTGTAATTCCATCTGGTCCACGTTAAGGACCCCAAAAATATATGTGATTAGCTTTATAGTTCACTGCTAAAGGTAGCAAAGCTGGCTTTAAACATCTTTCCCATTTTCAGCTTGCATCTCAAAACATTTGCTGGCATTTCCTGACTATGATTACCAACCAGAGATTTTCCTGGTTGTCTTTTCACTTTTTTAAAGTATGTTGCATAGTTTCCCTGCTTAAAATACCACTGAAGCCTCTGCTGTTCCCTTTATAACTCTTATGCTAAGTATCCATCTCTGTCAAGACTGGTCACTCTCAAACCCCGAAGCTCAGTGTTAGGAAATGTCAGATAACATATACTATTAAAGTAGTAAAATTTATGACTATCGCCAGCTCTGAGCTCATGCTCAATAAAATGAAATGCCATGCATTAGAAACAATACAAAAGGTGAGCTGTGCTGCTTCACAACAATTAAGGAGAGGATTTCATGTAACTGCCAAAAGCCACCTCAGAAATGCCCACGGAGTGCACAAAGAAGGCTTAACATCATCAGCTTACCCCATTTTAAATTTTAGGTGTTGGCTAATCAAAGCCCTGTATTTCCACTAACCACGTGGCTGAGACCTTGAAGAGAAGAAAATAAAATATCTTTTTCTACTGCACTTAAGCCAAGTTGTCTTCTGCATCGCTGCTGTAACAAATCCATGTTTGTATCTTGAGTTACTCCACACTGGAAAACACCACAGTTTTCCAGTGGTTTGGTGCAGCCCCAGCACTACCACGACCTCGCAAAAAGGTTAAGAGCCCCAAATTTGTGCACTTCCAAGGTTTTTCTGCCTGTGCCGTATTTACTTTTGGAGCACTTGGAGCTGAAGTGGAGAACTGCTGCTGGTTTGGCTGCAGCATGTCCCAAACGACACCGTGGCACGAGGCTCCGTGGCTGCCCCTTTCTGAAATACAATTTGAACAACAATTCTAGCAAGTTTTTCTTTTGGTGCTCAGAGCTCATTCAGCAAACCCATGCTATCAGCTGGTTCTAAGGGCCCAGAAAACCCCCCAGTTTTCTGCAGAGACACAGCAGACCAGCAACCTTAACCAGGTTTGCTTCACCTTAATGCTGCTGATGGAGAGAAGACCTAAGTATGAGGTGTGGATGTCACTCTCCATCCCCTTAATTAGCAGACAATACTCCCAGTACCTACCACACAGCATCCAGCTTGTGTAACAGCCTGGAGAACATGTTCCATGTGTCGTTATCCCTGTGCATGGTGGTAATCTGGGGAATTTTCCCTAAAAGTTCAGTATTTAGACCTTGGGGAGACGGGCTCTTAACCTCAAGAATGTCCAGCAGTGCGTAGCAAGAAGTGCCAAGGATTTTCAGGAGTTGAGCTGGAGGTGTTGTTTGAAGTTAACCATATTTTATTTTCTCAAACCCTTTCTTGGGACTTAATTTATATAGCACTGTGATGGGCATGTATAAACATTGTGATCAGGTTACAGTATGACTGAAATAGGTAGACTCGTTTTCTTTTTCTTTTCTCACTATAAAAATGTAAGATATTCAATTGCTTACCCCATAAAATGCACATTTCTGCTACAGATTAGTCATATTTTAATGAGGCTGTTACTTATACAGTAGTACATTAGCAAAGTGTCCTTTGATTTTTATGTAGCCAATGTTTACACATCGGTTCAGAGAGGCCTGACTCTTATTCCCCCCTAATTCCTAAGGTGGGATACTTGGGTTGAAAAGCTGTCAATACCAGATTGGGACATGTCTGGGTTACACACTAGTGCCGATAATTCGGGGAATGGGTCCATGCTCAGCACCCTAAAAGCTGCATCTGAGCTGTTCCACAGCAGCAAGGTGGGGGCTATCCCCAAGCTGCTGGGTGCCAAATCCTGCACAGACCCGGGGTATAAAGAGATTTTCTAAGTTTCTGGCTCCCTTTTATTGCACCTTCTCTGGAAGAATCTGCGGTGAAGTGGAGCAGAAAGCCCGGCGGCGAGATGAAGACATCCTCTGTCCATCTCTGCCTGTGAAGCTGAACTGAAGCCTTCCTGCGCTGCTTAAAATTGTGATTTTGGATAAAAGGCTGTGTAATAACTTGAGAAATGTGTGAGAAGATCTCGTGTTAATACTGTATAAACCTTCTTTAACTTCAGGAAGCTTAAAATCAAATTTGGCAGAGCTTACAAGGGCAGTGAATATGGAGCCACTTGACTCCGGTAACCGAGAGAATTGGCTGACAAACCTGCAGTATTTTGATTTTTTTTTTTTTATAATGCTCTGTACATTTTTGAAAGTATTTACTTCCTTGCGTGTAAAAATACATATTTGACTTTACCTGTATGTTAAAAATTTAAGACTAATGTCTGTGCAAAGATTTTCCCATTTCTTTGGGGAAATGGAATGAGGAGAGTATTACAGTGCAATTTAGGTTCCCTGGATTTCAGGTTTTTTAAAAAAAAGAAGTAATAAGGGAGGTTAATTGTGGAACTAGGAGGCTCCACTGACTCATCTTCTGAATAAAGAAATTCAGATGTGTTGTGACCTCAAGAAAGTGAATTTTTAGAGCAGTTGAAGTTAGAAATCTGGGATAAATTCGGGTATTTGAAAGTCATGGTAACAACCATTTGTAAGAGCGTATCATGCTCTATAGTAAGATTGCATAAGGGCACAGGAGGAAGCATCTGATTTTTTACATTTTTTTTTCCCTTTTGGCATTCTGTTTGTGACAATTACATGACTCTCTATTAACTGTGTGTGGAAGAAAGCAGTGTTATGAAATGAGGAGAGATTTCCTTCATCTGTTACTCTCTAGGTAATTTTTGTGCTTTTTCCAGTATTTAAGTACCTCTTAACTGCTTGCTGTCCATCTGTATACCATTCATAGTACTGTAAACTAGTATATGTAGCATGACCTTGTAACTTGCTTTGTTTGTGCATCTGCCAGTACAATATGTTGTCTTTCCTTAAAATGCAAATATGCTCCACGCAGTACAGAGCTCCTCAGTCAATAAATAAATGGAGGTAAAAAACTGTACCTAATACCCATTTAATTTAAATTCATTTTATAAACATAAAGACGCCTTTTAAGAGAAGCTTTAATTCAGACTAGCACCTTGATTTGTGGTTGCCATGGAGAATCAAATCTGTCATTTGACAAGAAAAGTCACCCATTTATGACAGCACTTTATCTTGTCTCTCCAGGGGAAGAAAATGTCAAAAGTGAGAGCAGAAAAAAATAAAGCCTTGAAACACCAGAATTTCTTGATTTCATTTTTATTATTCAGCTATCATATCCTTTCTGATAATAGCAACTTGGTGAAAATAAATAATGTTCCTACAGTAAAATCAAATATTTCCTATTGGAATGGACAGGGCTCTTTGTGATTGTCAGTGCTGTGAAGTCTGGCAAGAAATAGTGTTATTAGATAAACCCACAGTGCCCAAATCCCATTTTCTTTTCATTACAGTGTCAAAATAATTATACCTGTGTAATTTGGGTAAGAAATTGTAGAATAAGTAAAATGGTCCATTGGAAAAGATTGCTTTAAGCTTGTGTTCACTATAGGGTGGGGTTTTTTGCATGCTGAAGGGAAAAAAAAAAAAGATTAAAAAAAAATTAGTATAATTTCATTTGAATAAAAATGTCTGGTTACTCTTTCATGTTCTGTGCAACCAGAGGAGACGGCAAGTGCTGTGTTCTGTTGGGGTTTTTACATCCATGCAGCTTTTGTAAAAGAGAGTTAAAAGAGCCAGGAGTTTTAACACTTTTTGATTCTCAGGTGAAAAATCTCTGTAGAGTTTCAAAGACAGTAGATAAAATTGATGATTATCTGAAAAAATTTTTTTGAAGTGTTTTTATTTTGTGGGATTAAGAGATGGCAAGAATCGGGTACTTTCAGGAATATAATTAGCTATCGCAAGTGTTTACGCGTGTACATTTAATCCATATAGACACTCAGTTGCCCCCAGGGGAGAAACACTTACTGTAGCATTGCATTACTTTTTACATAAATCTAAAAAGTGCCGTTGAAATAACGAGACTAAAATAATCCACTCTGCGCCTCTTTCTTGAGACGGCGTTTGTGCCTTTCACAGTGTTATGGGGTTTGATGTGGTTCAGGAGTAATCTTGTATCAATGAGATAGCATTATAATAGAAAGTCCTTTAGTGGTTTAGTGTAAATATTGGGCTGGTAGGGGAGCTGCTTGCTGGAGCTGCTGTGCCTGCAGGAGATTACAAAAAGGGAGAGAAAGGAAAGGGTCGGAGGCTCTTTTTTTTTATCCTTGAAATTGGCTGGCGGTGCTGGATCCATAGCCAAAGCTAGTTGGGATCTGCTGTGAGAAAACAGGCAGCACAATAGTTCCCTATTCCTGCCTTCATGCGGAGTCTGAAGCCAAATCCTGCTCTTAAATACTTATGTGTAACTCAGCGTGCCTTCACCAGGCACTGCCATGCCTGCCCGCTGGAAGTAAGTGATGTGTTGTATCCTGGGGGTCTTTAAAAAATGTACGTGGTTGCAAATGCCACCTTAGTGGGGAAATAGTTGCAATTTGGACTTTTTTTTTTTTTTTTAAATGTTGGTTTTTAACACGTATTAGCATCATGTCATAGGAAGTGTGTTAGCATGGGCTACCAGAATGTGATAACTTAGGGGTTTTTTTATGAGACCATCTGGAATAAAAGAGGGTGAATTAAAGATGCTCTCTGGGGTTATGGAATCTTAAAGATATTAAAAGGTCTGATTTCCATAATGTCTGCCTCTCCTTTTGCCCAACTGTTGATATAATCTGCTTTAAAATCGATTTTCTGTCATCGTGTAATCAAAGCCTTAATTGCATCATCATTGACTTCAGCATTTTTTGCTGATAAATTTGTGCGACTGATGGTGAAAATGTTGTGGAAAAAGAAACAACAAGTGTTTGAAATAATTTTGCTGGATGTTCTGTCTCTTGCATATGGACACTAAATTTCACAGGTAGTCCAAGAGTCCTTGAATTTCAGTGAGAGATGGGAAAATGTTTTCTTGTGTTGCAAACCTTGAGGGTTGATACCACAAACTGTTTAACTTGTTGAAGTCAAAGTGGGAATAAAAAATCAGTATTTAGCATGGCCTTGTGAAAACTGTCTTTTAAAATACATAGTCCATTTCAAATTGTAACTTTATACAAGTTGATCTTAAAAAATAGTAAATTTAGAAAGGGATGGCGGGGGTAAAGCTGCGTATTCGCTGCGAGGTTGTTCCCCAAAGCACTGAATTAATCTCCCATAAGCTCTGTCCGAGGGAAGACCAAACTGAGTTTAAATATTTTTATAAAACAAAAAATTGTGAGTAACGTGTCTCTCTGGCTTCTGACGGATGCCATCTGAAATGGCTGATATCCTGTCCTGAAAATCACAGATGGAAACTTCATCTCAGCACAGTGCTACGGCAAGAATGAAATGAAAGTAGCAGAGTCTCATTTACATTTCAGAAATAGTTCTCAGTAGTTTCCTGTTCAATCCACCAGATTTTCTTGTGTACCTGATGTTGGTTGTTCCCCACATTTAAAAGGCAGTGCTTTAGCTGTGACCCTTGGAGGACTGTGAGTGTGTAGGTGATGCTCTTGCCTTACCAAGGGATGCAGTTTGCTGCGGCGAGTCCCGGTGCAGCGATAACTGAAGCAGCAGCGACTGTTTGATGCTGTTCCCACAGAGGTTAACTCCTTCCTTTTGGCTTTCGCTGTTCTCTTTAGTCGGAGCAACTGAAGTGCAAGCTTTTCTCAATTGATTTTTTGCTGATTTATTTAAATTTCATTTTTGTTTCATTAACCTGTGTTCAGAAGAGCCCTGGACTCTCAGCGTCTGTGGTACAAAATGGCAACACTCGCCTGTTCTTTCCGTGAGGGGGAAGTCAAAGTAAACATGTACTTTGAGATGAGAACATACACCGGGTGCTAATAAGACTGTATTGACTGTAAATGGCTTTTATGGGAGTCTTTGAAAGAGAAGAAAGTGCAAATTACTGGGGAGGATGGAGAACACCATAGATCAGGGGAAAAATGTGATACTTGGCAGTTTCTGTGTATTAGTGCAGCCCCTTCCCCAGCATATAATACCACGTAAGTATTGAACAAAACTGAGATATGCCACTTCTGAGCAACACCTGTGACTTCCTCGAACATATACAGGGCCAGAAATCAAGCTGCTGGGAGTGCGGCAAGTCCTCTAGAACACCCACTGACCTCGCCAAGTCTTTTCAGCTGCCCAAGCAAACCCAAACGGGTGCATAATGAACAGGAATGACAGCACAGCTCATTGCCATATAAAGAATTGTTCTTTTTTAATGTACGGGTGCATGTGTGTGTGTGTGTGTGTGTGTGTATTTTTAACAGAGCTGCAGTGTCTCTGTGCAGGAGCTGTCACTGGTGAGGGGAACCCAGGGCAGCCACACAGCACTTTGCTGAGCCCGGAGGGTCCTGCCCAGGTGCCGTGGGGGAGGACGAGTCCCACAGTGCCTCAGCATCCTCCTTGTGTGGTGCCGTGTAGGGTTCCATGGCCTTAAGGTGTCGGGGAAGTAGGTACCCTGAGAAGCAGTGGGAGCTCCTGGTTTCTCACACTGCCTTGGAGTCACTGGAGTTGTCAAGGCAATTCAAGTTGCTTGAGGATATTAGAGTGCTCCTTGTGGTCCCACCATAGGGGGGATCTCAGAGTTACGGCTGTTGGACTGATCCTCAGGATGTGGGGTTGATGCCTGCCCTGCCACCAGCAGTGTCTGGTTGTGCTGCTAGCTGTGGTGGTGGTGGCTGCTGGTGTGCCTCTCTTGCTGGCCATGGTTTTGTCATTTGTCTCCTCACTCCACTCCTTGGTTGTTTCTGCTTCTTGCTTCTCTTTGAATTCTCACTTCTTAAAGACAGCGTAAAAAATGCCACAGAAATTATCTGCATTAAAAACAGGTGTAGGTGAAAACAACCTTCAAGGTGGCATAGTCTGGCACATGAGATTTGGGAAATGACAGAGCTAAGGTGGCACAGGCCTTAACAAAGCCTCTGGGCTGTTCGACATTGTGAAACTCTTGACATGTTCATGCAGTTTTGGGGGTTTATTTTGTTTTTTGTTTTTTTTTTTTTTTCTTTCCAAGAAGAAAAGCCTTGTTTAGTCTTTGGTACATCATCCAAACCCAATTGCTCCAAACTTGCCACATGGTTCCCTGTTCCTCATTTCTGCATGCCCACCAAGAGGCACCTGGGGCCAATTTACAGAAGTGATCTGGGCGTGCCAACACAGCTGAGGCCAGTTGGGGTTGTCTGCAGCACATGGGGCTGTTAGAATCCATGAAGACCATGAGTCAGGGTGGGCTTAGATTGGTGCTCTGAGTTACTGGGTAACTCAAACCAGCAGCCACCGAGAGCCTCCCTTTTGCTTTGTCTTGCTTTCCCAGCCTCGAGGTGGTTGTGATGCCATCAAACATCTTTGCAAGTGGAGGTGAGAAGGTTTATCTTAGCATCCTGGTTCTCTAATGGGAGAACTGGAGACACGGTCAAGAGCACTTTGGTAATTCTGTATTCATTCTGGGTTTGGATAGTGTGTGCTAAATAAGTAGTGTGTGCCACTGGGAGTGGAGGCTTTATAAGGAAAAAAGCAATGCTTAATAACTGTGCATTAGATGGGAGTCCCACAGAAAAAAATAAGATTGTGTAAGTGAAGACTTGATTGTAATACTCCTTCCAAAGGTGTAAATCAGGATTGAATGTTGATGTTGCCAACTTTGTTGCTTAGTTTTTGCAACCTTAACATTATTTTAATATAGCTTTGGAGGCAATTCTATAAAGGATGTACAGCAATATGTTAACATGCTGTGCCATCCTACATTTAGGGCTTGTAATAAGCCTTTTCTGTTTTCTTGGTATTGTCTTTGCCAAAAAAAATAGTGACTGTTGAGCACTGAACTATGTGTTCATATTGCTGCGTTTTTATTTGATTCTGGGTGCTGTATCTTATCCCAAGATCTCGAGACTGTTACTCTGTTCTCTTTGTGTTTGGGAGCAGCAGTCAGGGCAGTCCATGTGCTGCACCGAGATCCCTGCTCAGGGCAGCGTGGTGGTGGAAAGGCTGGAGGCAGAAGAGCAAGCACAAAAGAAGTTATAACCACTTAAATCAGACTCTTGCAGAAATAGCTAAAATATTTATATTTGCTGGGGGTGGGGAAGACATACCAGGATTAGTTATTTTTGCCTAGATGTTATAGGTCTGTTTTTTGAGGGGGAGCCTTGTGAAACTTAATTTTTGTTGCCTAAGGGAAACAGCAATTCGCATGCTATGAGAGAAGTTTCCGATGATGGGGTTTTTTTAGTAATTGGAATGATTATATACATGGACTAGGATTTTTTCCCCCCCCCCCACCCCGTTGTCCTTTCCCCCACTTATAACCATAGCTACACCAGTCTCATCCAGACTGCAGTGAAGATGGAAAGAAATGTAGAATTCATCCCTCCTATTTTGATGTCCAAATACAGTGGTTCAAGTGGACCCACAGATGACAAAATTGATCGTATTAGCAGTTTGTGTGCCTGGCTTTCAGGATGACGGGAGATTGGTGTTCTTATTACTGACATTCTCACCGGTGCTCTGCACATCTCGGAACAACGTGTTTCAACTCTCTCTGCCTAAATTTCACCATATATAAAATTAGATAACCTTTACTGACTTTACAGGTTTTGCGACTATTATGTATGCATTCAGGTATTCCCAGAGTACCAGCACATGGCCCTGCTCTCCTCCTTCCCCCTGTTCCAGCTCTGCCAGCTGGAAGTGAGCTGTTAGTGAGGATTGGGCAATCCTGGTCTTGGTTTTCTTACTGAATTGATTAGTGATCCTGATTGAACAAGCAGGAGCCCCCAGTGTCTGGGAGGGCGTTTCCAAGGGAGTTTTCAGAGGAATGTTTGTTTTGGGAGAAGCTCACTGACCCCCTGGAATGGGGCAGTTTCCCAAGGCAGGAGCTGGTGTTTCCCTCCCACCCAGGAACATGCCCACGCTCCTGCTCTCACAGCCTCAGGGCTCCTCTGGGTTTCTTATGCTCCTCTGCATGTGAGGCTGAATTTAATTACGGGGGATAAGGTCCTCCAGAGCAGACCTTTAAAAGTCCTATATAAAGATGCTGCTCTTAAGTAATTCAATATTTCAACTGCTCTGTGCTGGATTGATTGATTGATTAATGGAGGAGTTCATTTAATTAATCTGGGGCTTCACTAAGTCACATGTGTTGCAGTAAATACGGTGATGGTGGTGATAAAGGAGGCGGTTGGGAGCCGCAGCTCTTGGCTTGCCTCTCTCATCCCCTTGGATTCAGGCAAAGCCACAGGTGCAGAGTCACCCGGGGCGCCTGCGCCGGGGCTCGCGCTGGATCTGTCTCGTTGGGTTGCTATCTATAGGCTGCTAAATATGTTTTGGGTGGCAGGCAGACGTGATGCTTTGTCACTTCCTACAAGTGTGCATGTGGAGCGAGACGGTTTTTCCCCTCCTTAGCCCCAGCGCACGCCCAAGTGGTTTGCCTCCAATTTTGGATTCTGTAATGTTGATATGTCATTGCATATTGACAGGGACCATATCCACTGTTTCTGAGCAGGGCTCTTCTGCTGATGTTTGATAGCGCTTTGCTGGCTGAGTTTGGTCCTTGGGAGGGCCCAGGTATCCCCCTGTCCTGGGAGTGGTGGAGATATGCATGTGTGTGCTGTCACAGTACATGTGCAGCACCCAGGGGAGCTGTGACTCAGGCTACAGAATACCCCAAAACTGAAAGCTTCAGCCATGTGTGGAGCTGCAAAACCTGGGCTGCAGGCTGATGGAGGGTTTATTACTCCTTCCCTCACACTCGTTGCCCTCAGTAGCCTTAACAAAGGGAAGTTGTATTTCCTCTGAGGGTTTTCTGTGTTGGCCCTGAGTATGTGGGGACAAGGCTGTTGTGGGGAGCTGTGCAGGAACTCCCCCAGGACTTTGGTGCTCCATAACCCAGTCCACCTCTAGTGGAGAAGCTTTAGTCTCCTGCAGACTAGCAGAAGAAGCAGAAGCTTTAGCCTTGTGCAGAAAGATGCCTTTGATGTTTTCAGATAGGAAGGAGATGACTGAAATGGCTGTGATCCTGGCGCTCTGAGATTTGGTACAAGTGTTCCCAAATCTGTCATTGTACCATAACTAGACATGAAGGAGATGTGACTGACTGGCCACAAAGCCTTGTCAGGGGTGGGATCTTGAAGCTGTATTGCGTGGGCTGTATCCCAGCGCCTGAGCTGGGGGCCGTGCCTCTGTCCTGGAGTGTCACAGTTGGTGGCTCCAGGATCGGTCACTGCTGTCACATTTCCAGATTTCCCTGTCCAGGCTTTCTACAAATAGATGTAGAATCAGATTAACAGGCACATGTATGATGCACACACAGTCATCCACACTACTCCTGAATGAAGGCAATGAAAAGCCCAAAAGCTGGCCAGCCTCATAACTGGGTTTGCTTCTGCATAACCAACATATGAGCAGTTGCACAGCAGCTGAGCGGGCTTTTTTTCCTCCTCTCTCTATTTTTTTTGAAAAAGAAATGAAGCCTTGATTTGTGGATGAACAGTTTAGTGCTGCTGTCATAGGTCAGTGGTTTGTTGTGTGGTTAGCTTGGTTCTCAGACCTGTGTGCTGGAAGGTAATGGGGTTCATCTTGGAGAGAGCTTTTTCTTGGCAGGATATCTAACGATGTGTTGCCTCTGTTTTCTCACTTGCTACTCTTACAGAATTTAGTCACGGTACAATATTTGATGAAGAGCCTTTGATAAAAGCCTTTTTTTTCTTTTTTTCTTTTCATTTTGGTCACTGTTGTAATACTGTGAAATGCTGATGGAAAGCAGAGTGAAAATGATCACTAAACAGTAATGTGATGGGCCAAAAGTTAACCTGTAGCAGTGTCAGTGGAATTCCGTGTGTGCCGAGAGGATGCTGCTGCTGGCCGTGGGGGAATTGTGCTGGTACCTGGCTGGGCAGCCTGTGGATGAACCCCTTTTCCAGCAGCTCATGGCTGTTGCTGCTTCCCATCCCTGGTCATAGCGCAGGGGGCAGTCTCTTGACACTCTTTACCTCCAGCCCTTAGTGAGTGTGGGGTGGAAATCCTGCCCAGTTTTGATGCTCTGTCTCCCCTCCAGCCAGGCTGTACAGGAGCTGGTGCTGCAGGAGTTTTTAAGCTATCAGATCTGGAGTTGCTGCATTGTTCATCTGACTAAATTGTATTTAATTAGCTTTGTTTCGTCCTTTTGCTTCACTGTGAAGATGGGGGGCGGAGGAAAAGATAAAAATTGCCTAAATGAAGATTCGTCATTTAAAACACACATAAAAACTCAGTGAGATGCCTTTTATTCCCCAGTCCTTTATCTTCCCTCACAAGCTTTCCGTGAATGAGTAGTGCATGTTGAGGTTTATCTTTCCTTTTATGTGCAGTAGCCACATGCTTAACATTGAGCACGTTTGAGTTGCATTTCATAGGGCTTTCTCAATTCCTTTATAAAGGGACTGATCTGCTAACATCACCCTCTTTAGATCTAGCAGGCAGGATGTTCCTCCACACAGTGAAGTGCTCACAGTCTCTCTTGCCAGACCAGTAAGTGAATGATTTCAAGCCTGGTGGGCAATACTTGTGTCCATGCGTAGCACAGACAGACCACAGTAGTAGGCAGCTGCATGTAATTTTGAACTCCACTCATTGAACTGTAATAAAACAATATAAGCACTGCTTGGGGGAAAGATTGGATGCAGTTATCCTTACACAGGGCTCGGGCATATGAAAGCAGCGCTGGCTGACAAGAGGATTTTGAGATTTGATTTTGATTGAATTGCAGAATTGAACAGGCCAGGAATGTCAGTGGAAGGCTAAATGCCTGTAGTGCCATAAAGTTTTATTCATGTGAGGCTTTCCAATATAAAGTAGATGGATTATTGGAGAAGGTGTCAAGGGACATGAAATAGAAGTGCCCAAAACATAAAATGTGGGTATAAGGATAAAATTACTTCTTGCTTAGTACATAATTAGCTCACAAAAATGTTTTTGGGTAGTTGTTTGTTTATTGTTCAACCTTTTTTAAAGCTAATTCATTACACAATATAAAATAACAGTCCTTGTTTTTTACTTCATCTCTCTCTGGCTGGAATTCATATTGTTTTAAGAACCGGTTTAAAAAATGAATTCTGTCTTAATTTAATTTTTTATTAGAAAAGAAGGTGTCTCATTTAAAAAAAAGTGTGGGGGAGGAGAGGTCCACAGGATAGAAAGGAAAAGGGAAAAAAAAAAAGACAAGTCTACAGGATATGAACACTCTGCAGACACTGAAAACTATTATGCTCAAAAACAAGAGCGGGATGTGTATTCACATACCACAACACACTGACTTATTTCATAGCTCAGCAATGCATATGTAATTAGAGTCAAATTTGCATAGGACAGCTGATAGCCAAATTTGTATGGCATTAGAGACAGCTTCACTCCTTTGCAGGGAACTCTGAACAGTAAATAAAGTCGCACATGGGGCTGGATGTGGGTTTGCACAAGGGGGTGCACTTCTGTGCCCAAATTCTGGGTCTGTTTACAGCCCTCCGTCTCAGTTAACGTTTTCCCTGAACATACTCTAAGTCACATATATTATGACCACAGGAAAATAATCATAGCTTTATGCTCCATCCAGTCACTTAGAATTATAACAGAAACAGTAAAATGGCCTTTTTATTACAAGACCTTTTTTCTGTTTTAAATTGCTTTTTTTTTTTTTTTTTTTTTTTTTTTTTTTTTTTTTTTGGAAGAGGGCTTGTTGTGTTAATCTTGCCTTAACCAAGAACACGAATACCTTTCTATATGTGTTTTTTATAGGAAGGTGGTGTGTGGTGCATGCAAGACTGTCAAAATGGGCTCTCAAATTGCCATAAAATCTAAACTTATGAAATTGTTTTTAAAGGTGTATTTAAAGAACAGCATACACTTACATTTTCAGAACTAGTTGCCTGTAAGCTGCGTGTTCTTCCACTTCAGGCTCTCCTGATTGAGGTGGCGTGTATGTTTAGGTAGTATTAATATGTAATTGTTTTTATTTTAAGTCCAAAAGAAACACCCAAATAGTTGTTACTGTGCAGATTTTAATTATTATTTTTGAAATCTGCTATTGTAAGCTTGGATTTGTAAATTCTTTAGGAGAGAAATGCCACATTCAGTGCTGGTGGTAACTCTCCAGGGATTTGTTAAACTTTTATTTACCACATATTATGTATGTCGTTCCTTTATGGCATTTTTGGGTTATTTTTTATTATTATTATTTAGGTTTGCTGAAAGTAAATGTGATGAGGATTTACCTAATTGAATAGCAGTTTATTTCTGATGAGTTTCTTTGAAGGAAAAGGATAAAAAAAGCTCCCTTCTCCCCCTAGCCCCCAACTCATACTGGCTATAGTCCTTGAATTATGTGTGGTAGAGATGCTGTACTCAATAGAGCGACTTTTCTTTTCTTCCTCCCCCTCACGTCCCCCCTCTGGCTGCCTTTTTTTTTTTTTTTTAAACAGGGTTTTGCAGCAGACTGTAATGCAAGGAGTTGGTTTTGGGGGGGCATCACCAGGTAGCAGAGAACCAAGAACTTTGAACCCAAGATAATAAACCAGCTTTTTTTTTTGTTTTTGTTTTTTTTTTTTTTTTTGTTTTTTTTTTTTTTTTTTTTTTTTTTCTTTAATTTTAATATTTCAATTTAT
>NW_008236442.1:4190835-4216368 GCF_000691975.1 Corvus brachyrhynchos | reverse complement strand
CCAAAAACTTTTAACCCAAGAAAAAAAACCCGTTTTTTTTTTTTTTTTTTTTTTTTTTTTTTTGTTTGTTTTTTGTTTTTTTTTTTTTGTTCTTCCTGAATTTCAATATCTCAAGTTAAAGGAAAGTGGGCTTTGTTTTTTTGTTTTCTGTTTTGGTGGGGGATTTTTTATTTTATTGACTGTACTAATTATGACTTGCTTAATATTTAGACATTTTAAAGTTGTTTAGAACTGCAGCTTAAATAGGCAGGACAAAATGAATTGGCTTTAGACAGTTTTAAAATATTACTTTTATTTAAATTCTGTGATGTTTAATTTTTTAAGTATTTTCAAATACTATTTTTAGATGATAATATCAAAATTTGAAACAAATTTATTGTGCTTAAATGATTAAATACAAAATAAACTTTCCTGATTACGTTTAAAAAAAAATAGCCCAAAGACCTAACTGAAGTTAGCTCTTTCAGTTGCGTTAGAGCATGTGAATATTGATAAGCTTTAGATGACCTTCTGTGGATGAAGTTTGGTTTCAGTGTTCACTGAGATAGGGCTGAATTATTAGTTTCAGTAATTCCTTTGATGATTCAGTAAAAACTGAGAAAAGGAGACCTTGTTCTCCTTTTCCAATCTAGGAATAAAATAAAGATGTGGAAGGTTGAGATCTAATACTGCTGTGGTTGTAATATATTCCGTTTTCTTACAACAGATCATGTTCAGTAAGTGTTTTATATGCATAAATGTATAAACTCATTATGTATCCAGCATATTTAAACAACCTTAATTTAATAAATAAAAAGTGTTTTCATTTTCTTGCAGTTTTATTTTTCAACCAAAGATCGATACAAATCCTAAAATTACCAACTAATAAAAATTGTCATAATTTCTGACATAGTCATAGCCCAAAACTTAGGGATGCAAATGAATGTGAAAATAACCACCATCTTTAGCAGACAGAAAAATTAAGTTAATGAAAAGGTCATATTTTATTAAGTTGCTAACCAATTAGAATTTGTTTCTTTAATAAATATAAAAATACAAATGCAAAACAAGTTTGAAATTGATGATTTAAACCATGTTTCCTGCTTTTTGATATAAACCCTGATTAGAATCAGTGATTCAAATCACTTAGATTTAAATCAGGCTCATGCTTGGGGTGGATTAGTTTGTGGTTACCAACAAGAACCCTCTGAAGATAAAGGCAGGGAGTCCAAAGTGGAAGGTGAGCTGCCTGTGACAGGGTGGTTGGACCTGATAGTGTTTAAGGTCACTTCCAACCAGACCATTCAGCGTTTCAAAGTGCCTCCTCATTCACTTGGCCTCAAATGCTGAAATCACACGGGCAGGATTCCTGCAATCCCCCCTTGCAGCCCTCAGCTCCTTTCTGAGAGGATCCATTGGAGTTTGAGGGCTCGTGGCAGGAAAGGTGGGGCTGAGTCCCCTTCTGGGGTGGCCTGAGCCCATCAGTTATGGAAACAGAGGAGCTTAGGCTCCTTCCCCTGTGCATTGTGTCCCCCCCTGCTCCCTGCAGGCAGCATCCCCACTGCTTTCTGCCCTCCCTGCTTGCTCCTGCAGGGATTTACTTGCTCTGCCCAGCTGTGCTCAGCTCTCCCCAGGGGCTTGGCTTTTCCTGTGTCCCTTGAAGAGGACATGGCCCAGGCTCTGATTTGCATGAGCTCCCAGAAAATATTTGAGGCTAATCAGTTCTCCCAGGTGAAGAGCAAGTATTAAGGCTTCCTTTATCCTTTCCTCAAAACCTGCGCCCTTCCAGGAGGAGCAGGCCTGTGTTGCTTGCATTGACCTCTTTCTTCCATGGGCGCTGTGGCCATGCTCTGGTTCAGACCATGGTGAAGCCCTCCCCTTTCCACCAGCTTTCTGGTTCCTTTCTGGGCATTCGGCAGGAGAGGTAGGAAAAGAGAGAGCTTGCCTACAGGAAACCCTAGGGAAAAGCAAAATAAGCATTTTTTTGGCCAGAACATTTTGACAGGGGGCAGCAGTGGGGATTGGCAGAGCCCTGCTTCAGTGGCTGGTGGAGAGGAGCTCCTGTTGTAACAGCATAGATCACATCTTCCCTTGACAGGGTCTCAGTGTTAAAGAAACCCAACATAAACCTCGATATGCTCTGGGTCAGAGATGTCAAGTAGAGCAGATTGCATTCAAGTTGCACATAAATTATTTAAAATGCCCATAAAGATGGGTCAAGGGTCCTTGCATTGGTAGAAGTCAGTTTAAGCTTGTGTGCTGTAATTGTTTCCATATGATGGCCTTTTTGAACACACAGAATAGAAATCCTTCGCAAGGTGCACGATTTAAGAGAAGCACGTGGATTTTATTGTATTAATGTTTCTAGTTGGAAGGTCTCAAAATAATTAGCTTGATTTAGCCCTCTCATTTCTGCCTGTGTTGCAGACTATGTCCAAGCCTTTTATGGAGCATAAATATTTCCTTCATGTAGTGCTGGCAGCCAAGTACTCAATGCTGTAAGAATAATGCAGACAGAGACCTTCCACCAGTGCTGGATGAAGTCAGCTCTCCTGAAGGAGGCAGATGTTTTGGCAGAGGAAGGTGCCATGTGTTTCTTGAGTCAACCATCGTAAATTTGTGAGCAGTTGGCCTTTAATAGAAGGGTTGGGGTTTTTTTTTCTTTTATATTTAGGGACAACTAGTAGTGGACTGATCCTATTAGTTAATGGCATTTAGGTCACATGACTTAAGCTGCACAATTATGAGTGAACTCCAGTTGTGTGTATTTGAACACAGTCAAGTTTCCTTAGCAGGTTTTCCTAGGTTTAATCCATGCTAATTTATTCTTACATTCTGACTGTAGTGACTATCTCGAGGCAAATCAGATGAATGGGGTCAGATTTTTAGCTGGCATAAACTGACACAGTTCCTTAATTCTTCTGCACTTGCTGTAGCTGTGCTGATTTATGCCAGCCAGGAGTCAAGGCCACTTAGATTAACCTGGTACTGTCTGGTGACTAAGTTCAAAAAAAACCCAAATACTTTGTACTTCTTGTATGCTGCAACAGGAAAATATCCAGCAAAATAGTTAAAAATGGGATAGGAGGACTTGTTGTGTGTAGAACAGGAGCTATATGAGTAGTAGGATGCAGAGGTGTAGAACTGAGTCCCAGGGAAATGTGATTTATAGAGATGATTTGTAGCTGGAAATCTTGCACTGCTGGAACTACTGGTGTATCCATAAAGGTAACAGCCAGTATTTCAGATTTGCTTTGAAAAGTTTAATATTTCTTCGCGTTAGGAAGGAATGCTGCTTGAGGTTTTCCTCTGTGTGTGAATAGACATGTGAAATACATACACAGAACACAAATTACATACAAATGGAGTGGGTCATAAAAGACAGTGTGAGAGTGCAGTTTCACCTAGTCAGGGGCTGAAGCCACGTGTTCTGTGTTTTGGGATCTGGCCCCTGGGGAGGATGATGCCTGATTGCATTGTGCTGTGGGGTACCCGCTTAAAGAAGCAAGTGCTTTAGTAAATGCTTGTGTGTGTCTGAAAACCACCCTCCTGGTGCCTGGTTGGGCTTCTGGAGCCTGGAGACACTCCTGGCTTTCTGGCTTGGCTGATCCCTGTTGATTCATTCTCGCATGTGTGGGTTCTTCCCTTGCAAATTGCTTTGTGTGGTTTGTTCTTAGCAGGGAGTTACTGCTAAATATTGGGATGGGATTTTGGTGACACCCTTGAATTTTTTTTGGTTTTCATCTGTTTTCTGGTTGGTTGGTGTAGTTTGAACTGAAGCTGGGCAGTGTTGTGGAGACTGTTCTGCGTTTCCAACTGCAGTGAGAGGTGTAGTACATCAGCCTTATCAGAGCAGTAGCTTCAGTGTGGTTGCTCTGGGAGGAGGCTACTGGCTAACTCACGTGCACGGAGAAGGATGGGGTGGGTGCCTGTGGGTAGTAAGTGATTTTGGTGTTTGCTTTTGAAGTACACTGAGCCCACTGGTCCCCAAATTCAGAACTAATATACCTGAAAATAAATAACCACACTAAAGCCAGAGATCATTTGAAGAAGTCTAAGGTGGCAAACCACACCAAGAAATCTTTGCAAAAGGCAGTGCAGAAGTTTTAGTGCTGCTCTTTAATATTCAAGATTTTATCTCGAAGAGTTATCTTTAGAAAAATAAACGTTCCCTTGGAATCAGGTATACAAATCCTGTGATACTGACTATGGAATGCTTATTTCTCTGGAGAGGCTGTAGGGAAGAAGGTGATGTTCATTTGAGTAGCTTGAGACCCCCACAGCCTATGTTGGTCTGATGTCAGTTCATTTGCTGAAATAAGCTGAAAACTCCACGGCAGAGGAAAGCCCTATCTGGAATAAGATTTCTCTAAAAAAATTTAAAAAAAAAAAAATAAAATCAAACTTCCCCTTTGTGATTTATGATCCCTTTAACAATGCCACTTTCTCAAAGCCATGCATCATACACAAACAATGGGCCACATAGAAAAGCGTGCTCCCTGGAGTATTACCAAGCATGTAATTTTGTCTTTAAATTCTTCGGAGTGAATTGTAAGAACATGACTTCATAGGAACCTTTGAGACATTATGTCTTTTAATAATGCTTTGCTTCTACATGTAGTACTTCAGTTTTACTTTTATTAATTAAATTGCTCCTTGCATATGTGTGCAGCGGGGAGGGGATCCCGTCCATCCTGGCACACCCAGGAGGGATGCGGCTGCCAAAAGGGCTTTGCTCCCCTCCTGAAGGTGAGGGGGCTGTGTTCTGCTTTGGTCTGATGGAGGTTCAGGAGGGTTTTGCTCCAGTTTTCATCCTCTGGACAAGCACATCTGTGCGGTCTCCCCATCCCTCCAGCCTTGGTGCCCGTTGCTGTGCCCACGAGGGGGTGCGCATGAGAGGCTGCTCCTCCTCTTCTTCTTCCTCATCATGAGCTCCTCCAAAACCCCGTGGGGTGCGCAGCGGTCCCACCCCTCACCCAGCTCACGTGCGTGGAGTGAGGTAGCTCCTGCCTTTGCTCTCCTGCCTGGCACTGCTATCCCCTCACATCTGTGATCTTCCCAAATTTATAGATATGTTTTTGTAAGTTCTCAAGAAAATTGAGGTCAAACTTATTTCCTCCTGTAATCCCTTTGCACCCCCCTGTCAGCTTTATTTTTTTTTAGCAGGCACATCTTGCATTATGTAAAACATAGGTGAAGAAACATCTTCAGTAAATCTGCGTTGCCTCTCTGTCTGCAGCAGCTGGGTTTGGATCTGGCTGCTTATCTAATAAAGGGTGGAAGCTGCACTTTTTACAGCTTTTTGTAGCACGGTTTGTGGGCTTGCCCATAATAATACAATTATGAAGGTTAACAGGAAAAAACTGGGTCCAGGAGTGATTCCAGGCAGCTGGCAATGCCGACGAATTGGAAGCGCACCACCAATGAAAACTGCAGTGAAAAGCAAATTAAACCTCATATCTGCCATCTCACTCGCTTTTCTCTGCTTTCCTGTTTGGACTTGAAAGGTGATTGGAGCCAAGGCAGTGACAGTTGACGGAAGTGCTGCAAGGAGAGAGTATTTATTTACAGTGAATCGTGGTGATGCTTGTTCAGGATGCGGTTTCACGCAGGATGTTCTGTCCCCACCCCTGGTTTGATCATTTCTCCAAAAAAAAAAAAGGGGGGGGGCTTAAAAAAAAAAAATAAAAAAAAAAAAAGCTTCTTGATTGTTTGAGGCCACAGCTAATGCTTGGAGAAACAGCATGCCTGTACTTGGAGCATGCGGTAATGTGCCATCGGAGGAAGTTCCTGTATTAGGAACAGAGGCTGCTTGGGACTAACTCCTGCCCAGATGTGTTCAACACCCAGTGTTGGCCCTGTTTAAACTGGGAATGGGCTGGGTGGGTCCCTGTGCTGCCAGTGATGGCTAATGCAGGCCACCCACTTTGATGTCAGCAGTGCTGCCAGCTGATGTGGCTGTAAATTTATATTATTGGAGAGGGAGGAAATAGTAGAAGTCATCCCCCTCTGTACATTTTAATACATCAAACAAATGTTAATGTAGAATTCAGTGTGTAGAAGATTTGGAATAGTTTAACATTTGGATGAAGGGTTTCCCTCATTCTTTTTCTGCTTTAATCATGGATGGTTCGGGTTGGAAGGGACCTTAAAGACAATCTACTTTTAACCCCCCTGCTGGATCACCTTCTGCTAGACCAGGAAGCCCCATCCAGCTTGCACTTGAACACTTCTAGGGATGGCCATCCACAGCTTCTCTGGGCAACTTGTGCCAGGCCCTCACCACTCTCACAGTAGATCAAGACTGTAACCCTGCAGCAGATGAAATAACAGAATGTCCCCATTTTGGGAGGCGAATTCCTCATCAGTAAATAACAAGCACCATGCTGGTCTGAGGACTCCAAGGGCAGGGTTTATCCGAAGTCATCCTGCCATCCCAGCACAGGGGAAGGGGCCTGGCTCACTGGCTGCTCCCCAGGGATGTTGGTGTGAGTTGCATGCCCATCCCAAAGCTGCCGGACAGTTTTATAGCCCTCGCACCTCTTGCTCCCATATCAGCCCCAGCACCGATGGGTTTTGTGCAGCTCCTGACAGGCAGGCAGAGATAGTAACTTCTGTTAGTACCAGACAGGGCTGCTGATTAGATAGGGAGAGCTTCTCTATCTCGTTTCTTTCCGAGATAGAGCACAGGGCTTAGGGACGTGCTCTAGCATATACGGTTTCCTTCACGGGCACTGAGCGGGGAAGCTATTGGAAACTTGAGGGATTACAGGGAGGAGTGAATATGTTTTTTTTTTTTATTTATTTACTTTGACATTTTCTTTTAAACTATTTCCAAGAAGTACATTTTTACCAGTTTTTCTGTCTGGAAGAAGGAATCTGATGGCTTTTTTTCCACTCACAGCTTTTAATTACACCATTGCCATCATTGGGCCCTTTCTACAACTCCCACATTGTTCAGCAGACACAGTGAAATGTTTTTAGGAACCTATAAAAGCCAGTAATTTGCATCCAGAGGCCATGGTTGTAGTCGGCATTCAGGCAAGGAAGCAACTGCCTGGATAACTTTATGGCCAGGACATGTGCTGCATTGTGGAGTGTGCTGGAGAGGAGTGGGGCTGCTGCCTGCCCGCACTCCCGCACGGATTGCTCTGTGAGTACCATTTAATTAAGTAATGAAGTTGTTAGGGCTCGTAGCTGGGAATCCAGCTCCCCAAAGGTCCATTGTGCCAGGGAGCTGAGCTGGAGCCAGCAGCCTTCCACGTGCTGCCGACCCTGCCTCCTTCCTCCGGCTCCTTGCTGGCTCTTCTCAGCCTCTCCCCAGCTTTTGTCCCTCAGGGGTGTGATCTGTGCCTCCTTTTGGGGTTGGACTCCTCTTAGTTACCCTGTGGAGTAGAACCTGCAGACGAGTGGTGCTGTTCTTGGTGCGAGATGCAGCCTGGCAGTCCTGCGAAATGGTTCTTGCTGCGGGTGATGGCTGACTTGACATGGGGCATCAAGGACTCCCACGCATCCACAGCTTTCGGAAACTATCGGTTTCGGAGGCTAACGAGGGCCTCATGTTGCAGAAATATGTTAAGGTTTAGGATGAGATTTGCAAAATTGCCAAAGAGAATTTTTTTTTTTTAAGAGCTGTTTGAATTTGGGCAATCAAAACATCTTAAGTATCTCTGAAAATGTCACTGTGGAAGATCCTGCTCATAGCTAGTCTAGCTGAACAAAAAAGGCTAAGATGATCCAGAAAGAAGAAATCATCTCTTTTTAAAGGTGATAGGATGGCTGTGGTTTGGTATTGTGTAAAAATTCTAAGTAATTTCTTAGCAAGAAAGAGCTGCCTGTTCTCAGCAGGCTGTGAAGCCACGAGATACAGGGCCTTGGAGCATTCAGTAGCCAGAGAAGAGTTGTTTAAAAAGTAGCTTAAAAAATCAGGAATATTCACCTCCAAAAAAAAGAAAAAAGAGCAAAAAGGCATTTTAATTGAATTGAATCTGATTTTTTGGGAGGGGTTGAGGCTACTAGTTGTAACTAACCTGAATTAAACTCGGATTTCCCATCCATACAGAACTTATGTGCATTTTTATTTTACTGTTGCATGTGTGTACCTTTCAGACTGCCAGTCTCTCCAGTCAGGAGCACAACATAGTTTTTTCATTATTGCTTTGTACACTTGTGCTTCCCCACCACCATATATTCTGTCCATTTGAAAGAATAAAGTGCTGCTCTGCTCCTTGAGTGGGAAATAACAGTAAGGATGGCGTGGGGTGTGCGGGATGCCTCTGCCCCCTGTGCGGGCCTTCTATTCCCAAGATTTCCCAGTTTCAACTGTTTCAGCTTCTTAAGTTGTATCAACATCAACAAAGAAATACAGCCAGGTCCTTACTTTTAGCACAGACACCATGAACAAGCTATTCAGTGTGTGCTCAGCTCCCAGCAGGAACGTTTGTGCCAGACAGAGGACTTTTTGATTCCCTGTTTTCTTCCTCCATCTGAATAGACTGTGGCTGGGAGTGAGATGTCTGTTGTTGGACAAGGGGAACTGAATATCCAGAGGGCTAAGGCTCTTCAGTGCTCACTGATACTTCTGGGGAAGATAGTTTGGCAAGGACAGGAGGGGAAATGTTTGCCTCCATGAGGGTTGACCCAGCACCTTGAGTTTAAGGGGATGCAGTGCTATGGGCATATCTGCCCCATGGGGCCAACAGGGGAAGATGCTGCCTTGGGAGGAAGGGAGACAGTGTTCCCTGTGGCCTCAGAAAGTTGTCTGGAGTCAGAAACGTGCAGGGTTTGTACATAACCCAGCCACGTCGTGCCGAAACACGCTCCTTGAAACGGGGCCGGGGTGAGCCGGCAGTGACTGACAGAGCCTTCTCCTGCCCAGAGCCTGCATCCAACTGCTTTTCATGGCCTCGAGTGTTTGCCGAAGTGGTTCCCAGCCAAGACAGGAAACTATTTGACTTCGGGTGCTAGAAAGCTCCTCTCATGGTATTTGCAGATAAAAGGGGAGGAGTTGAAAACTGTAGTCCGTATTCAGCCCAATCTGATAACCTCCAGGGATTTTATTAGTTCAAAGAAATTTTGGATAGTGAACTTGTGTGTTTAAGTGGAGCTGAAGTCCCAACCCTTGGAGGCATCCAATCCTTACTAAAACCTTAGAATAACAAATGTTGCTTGTAACAATCTTTTTTCTTACTTTTTTTTTTCCTTAATGTTTTAAACCATTAGGCCATTCTAAAAGTTAATACACAGGTAAGAATGTGTTCCTGATCTTTAAAATTAATTGTCTCTCCTGAGCATTGATGGCACAGAAACTGGTTTTGTTCAACAGACTTCAGTCTGTGAGGGGCTAAAAATGAGAAAGGTGAATTATGTTCAGTAACTAGATGGGCAGAATGTGTTTTGTAGGAATAAGTTAGGAAAGCAATAGTAAAAGGACTGTTTTTCACAATGCTTTACTGGGTTACCAGATAGTTTAATGCTGTATCCTCATGTTGGATGGAGATCTATGACCTCTCTGCATGCAATGGTTGTATTGTAGGTGGAAATGTCTAAAGGATGGAGTCCCTTCACCCTGGAATTATATATGCCCTGGCACCTGCCTGGTGTTGGGTTGGAGTTTCTCCTTGGCTTTGTTCAGCAGACACAAGTTGTCCATCTCCCACCCTTCCAAATCAGATGGAAACTTGTCCTAGCTCTTAGCTTTCTCCTTTTCCCTTGGTGTTTATTTCACCACTGGCTGTTAGAGACCTTGGATAAGGTAAAAGCTCTGCTGGAGGCAGTAAAGAGGGTCTGGTAGGACCCTGAGTGCATTGCCAGGTTTCCAGCTTTTTTTTCTGGAGCCTCTGTTCCTTTCTTTGCAAGCCTAGAGCTACCTTCTGCTTCAAACAGGCAGATTCACTTGCTGATTAAAAAGCTTTGTTAATTTAGAAGGAAGGCCACATTCCTTCTCAACACCATCATTAATTAAAGACTAGGAAATTGCCAATTCACCCAACATTCACATCCTTACCAGACTATGCTCACATAATTTATTGCCCAAATATCTTAATGCCCAAGTACGTGCTGAGGCCCGTACACAAAACTTAAACTCCAGTCTCATGTATTTTTCCTATGCATAATTAAGATGATTGCCTCTTAAAACCTTGTTTATTTTTGGTAAAACACCTTTGTTTTTATGAGGTTGGGTTTTTTAGATTGTGCCCAAACATGGGCACCGACTGTGGCCACAGCTTTATTAAACTGTATAATTTTGCGTGTACGGGTGTGAATCATAACCCCCAGATGAAAATAGCTCCTTCAGAGCTGTGTCTCTGGGAGGAGGGGAAAAAAAAAAAAACCGTGATACCAAACACTCCCTTATGCCTTCTCGCAGTTCTAAACTGTTGCAGGTTGGACATAATCAGAAAACAGAGTTTTTTGTCGGGTTTTGTGTCGGTGAGGGGAATGTAACTATGCAAAACCCACTTACAGCTTAGACACATCATTCATGAGTTACACCATGGCTCCGAGCTCATGGCAACGACGAGTGTCTGGCAATCCCCACCATCTGGTGAACTCTGATGTGTATTTGAACAGCACGCTGTGTTAGTGTGCCTATATACAAGACATATTCGCACACAACATATAGTGGCAGGGGAAAGAGAGAGAAATTATGTTTCAGCTGTGAATGACTTATATTTACTCAAGCAGCAAAGAAATAGCTGATAGCTCACGAGTGATCAAAGCTCGTGGTGAGTTATAGAGGTCTTTCCTCACCAGTGAGGAAGATATAGCACATTTCAACCTGCTGTATATCCTTTTAGTCCAACACACACATTTTAATGCTTATTTTTATTTTGGTTTAGAGGCCTTTCTACTTTGCACAGCAAGCGATTTTTTTTTATTATTATTATCTTTCTTTTTTTTTTCTTTTTTTTTTTTTTGCAATCTCTTCTGCCTCTTCTCTGTCTGCTGCTGATGCCAGAGACAGAGCAGATTGGGAAGCCTTTGAACACATTACTGGTTGAACTCGAATGAGATTTTTGTATTGCTTGGTTGCAAGCTCCTGTGATGAGCATAAGGAATTTAGTTTTGATTGACATGATGTTCTCTTAAAGCAAAAGTGATCTATCAGCATTCAGACACCCGCAACTTGTTTTTTCTTTCATGACAAAAAATAGTTTTGTTGCAGTCGTGCTACAGCCATGAAGGTTGAAGTGCAGTTTCCCTTTGAGTCCTCTGATGGAGGAGGTAGAGAGGAGTGAGTCAAAATGGGCCATTTTAGGTCACTCCTAACAAGCCAGGCTTGAGGATCTTCTCGGTTTCTGTTGCTCTGACTGTTTTGTGTTCAGCCAGCTCTTCCTCTGGTGCATCAGCACGCTCATTCCAGTACAGAGTATTTGTACAGATGACACAACCTTATTATCTTCAGCTTCGGTCGCTTTAAAAGGAGTTTTTACAGTTAACACACCCGTGATCTTATGCCACAAAGAGAACTGGTTTGGCAAAAAGATATGATATATCCTGAGACAGAGTCTGAATGTGAGACATCCTCCCTCTCTCCTCCTTGTGCTCATCACTAAATGTGAAACCTCTTCGAAATAAGCTGCTCTCCAAATGAGTTATTATTTGGCCTATGTCAGTATAGAAGACACGTGAGCATCCTCTGGGAGGAAATATAATCTTATAAATTAACCTTTGAACTTGGGAGAGTTGGATTGTGGTTTTTATTCAGCTGCTTTGTAGGGCACTGGGAGGTTATTTAACCTGCTTTTTTCAGGTCTGGGAAATGGGTGCGGAGCTCCTTACCCCCACCACTGCCTTGCAAGCATATTCCTTCTGTCTGGAGGCCTGAGGCATCAGTGTGCATAGAGCCATCAGAAAAACTGTTATGGGTGATTTTATTACTCTTTGCAAACAGTTAAATCTGCACATAACCTTTGTGGGAGCAAGGATTGATTCAAATAAGGGTTAAAGTGGTTCTAAGAAACTTTGCAAATGCTGAAGTTTAAGAGTCATACATTGCCAAGGCTTGGTGCTGAGCACCACTATAACTCGCCTGTGCTGCCCTTTTTCAACTGACAAACTCTTACAAATGGGTTATTTCTGGATGTGAAGTTTGTATGGTTTGTAATGCCTGTGTTTAAGGGAGATTCAGGAATCTGCTGTGAAATTGGAAAGGCTCCTTATCCCTGGGGCGGGCTTTCCTCATCTGTGGTCATCGTGGCAGGTCTGTTTGGGAGAGTCTGTCGCTCAGCTTCCCATGTCCTGCCTGTTGAGGAGGAAAACTGAGGGAATGCTCTGGCCTCAGTAACAGGTTTTATAGTTTGTCAAGTAGAGAAGTAGTACTTTGGAGGAATTCTAGATATTTTTTTTCCCTGGAAACGTAGATATGTGGGATACTGACCATACACACCAGACTTTAAAGCTCAAAATAAATGATTAAATAATTTGTGATTTATGTAGTGAGCGTGAAAATAAACATCTGAAGATGGTAATTTTAAGAAGTACTTCTAAGACCTTCAGCTATACATTTCCCTTCTATTTGGGCAGATTTTGCTAATTCTTATAGGAGAAAAGGTTGCATTTTCACAGACAGTGAATACAGCTCTGCTGGGCCTGTCCTTGGTTATCCAATTGTCCTTTGAATCATTCTGAGCATGCTAATTCAATATCTTCCTCTTTGTTGTCCTGTTCCTGCATTTTTTCTTCCCAGGTTCCACTCCTGGCACTCTGCAGCTTCCCATTTCTATTTCAGTGTTTCAGGCACTGCTCAGAAACAGATGGATGGTGAGATTTCAACCCCACCTCCCAACTTCCACATACAGTCCACATCTTGTGCCGCATTCATGAGCACATACAAGCAGGAGGACGCTCGGTATTTGCTTCTCTAATAAGTTCATCCTCAAATCAGAGCTGCCCCATTTAGGCCAGGTGATCTACCACCAGCAATTCCCTCCTCTCCCCAGAAAAAATGGCAAAAAAGGGATATTCATGTGCTAGAAGAGGAGGAGGGTGGGGCACACGTGCCTTTCGGAAGCGCTGAGTTTCCCATTGCCTGTTTTGATGGCTTTGAGCAGGTTTTGTTTGCAGGTATGCCCGGCACTGTGTGATTGCCTGGGGAGCGATGCGATGCCGATACGAGGAACAAAACCTCAGCTCTACATTTGCTTTTCCTCCTTAGCTTTGTGGCGCCTGGGTTTTGATGTGTTGCTTCTCAGAAGGCTTGACGGTGGTAATAACGGAAACAGCAAAAAATGTCAGCTTGACTACTGTCTGCGTGTCGGCACTAGTCCAGGGAGTTTCAAAGGGATGTTTTATTGATTCTGTAATTGCACAGTAGAATGGACAAACTGAACTGTACCTCAGGGCAAGGAAAGCCCCTGTCTGAACGGCATCTGTTGGATGTATGCGCTGCTGTAATTTGGGCAGGGAGTGCTCGCTGGGCGGTTTGAACCAGGGGACTGAAATCTTGGCTTAACCCTTTCGTTGGAGGCAGTGGAAACTTTGGTTTTGACTTCTGGTGGTAGCCTGGGAAAAAGAGCTGCTTTGGGCATCCCTTTTAGCACTGAAGCAACAATTTGGGCCTTCACTGGGATTTACACCAGCATTGCTTTTAAAAGGAAGTTTGGCACAAGATCCTTTCCCTGACATTACTCTCCAAGTATTCCCCTCCCCTGGATCCTGAGCCCACAGAATTGTAACTTACAGTGTTGCCTCACTTGCAAAATCCACTTCTTAACTGAAAAACTGGTCTTAATCTCTGATGAAATATGTCTGTGTTATAGTGCTCCCGCCTGGGAGCTGGTAACTTCCTCTAGCACGAGCTGATTACTTTCCAAAACTGAAGGAGTGGACTGAGCTGTTTTGCTAAAACAATTGCAAATTAAATTTGTAAACTTTTGCTGTTGCCATATTTTTTCACTGGCATGCTGTCTGCGTGCTGTGTCTTTAATTTGGTGAGAACATGAATCAATTAGGCTAACCTACAGCAATGCAGAAACTGAGGGGAAGAAATTAAAATGCACTGTCTTGACTTGATACGTGGGTGCCCAAGGTTTCTGTTCCAATTATTCTCTATTACTGCTGTTAGCCAGCTAGAGCTGGGCATCCTGCAAAGAGCAGTGCTTCGTCCTCGGGGCAGAGCCCACAAAACCCAGGGGTAGAAGGGCAGCGCAGGAGGAAGCAGAGTCCTCCTGCAGGAGGACTGTAAGTTTGGCTTCTGGGTTTCACAGTTTCAGGATTAAAGGAAAAAAATCTGGGGATGGGGATGTGCTGGGGACAGGAGGGTGGCAGCACACCCAGAAGCACCAGCTGGAGCTGGTGCTGCACAGGCTACCAGCAGATGCCAGTGGTTTGTGAAATAAACCGTGATCTTGGGGTTGCCACTGCACTTATTCATGGCCATGATCAGAAATCTTGCTTTTTAAATTCAATGCTCTTCAAACGCAATTTTGTGAGAGAAATCTGCAGTGCAGTTCTGTCCTGTACTGGATTTTAGTAGATTTTAAAAGAAAGTACTCTTTGAAGAAGAGAAGGGTCTGATAAGACCTCATTTCAGTACTTAAAGGGTTCTTATAGAAAAGAGGGAGAACAACTATTTACACAGGCAGATAGGCTAGAACAAGGGCCAGTGGTTTTAAGCTAAACAAGGAGAGATTTAGATTTGATGTTAGGAAGAAATTGAACACTGTGAGGGTGGTGAGGCTCTGGTTGCCCAGACAAGCTGTGGCTGCCCCATCCCTGGCAGCATGCAGTACTGGGTTGGACAGGGCTTGGAGCAACCTGGTCTAGCAGAAGGTGTCCCTGCTCATAGCAGGGGGTGGAACTGGATGGGCTTTAAGGTCCCTTCCAACCTAAACTGCCCTGTGAGTCTATTAAAGTTTAGTGCACCTCTTCTTTCATTTATGATATTTTCTGTTGACTCTGATGAACTTCTTTATTTGGAGTCTTTCATGTCATAACAAAAATAGGCACTTAATTAATATTAAGGATGTGGAGCACTCTGCCAGTTCAACAGAAAGAAAAGCGAAGCCCATCTTCAGTAATTTGTATTGCAGAAGTCATCTGGGGGAGATCCTGCATCTGGGATTTGCTCCATTCCCTTCTGGTGGTTCAGAGGAGTGTAAATTGTATACTAGTGGCAACAGCTGTACTTTGGGGCTTTTGCCAGAGGAAGAGCAGCTTTATTCTGTATTGGGATGAGAATGCCAGAGATGTGTTGATTAGGAGGAGAGGGGAACACTGCCCAGTGCAGCTGATACCGTGATCTCAGTACGTAATTAGTCGCAAGTACACTTTGATCAAGTCCAAAACTCACAGTCCTGTTGAAAGGAGCAGTGAAATCTTGATTTGTCCTATCTGGTGAAAGGTAGCTTATCTTTATCTAGTTTTATATTAAATTCACAGGCAAGGTATCGAAAGTCTCTAAGACCAATAGTGCTGCGATTAGTCAGGACCCACAGCGTGGGGTGAGGAGCCAGTGAGCACAGGCAGCATCACTGCAAGGCTTGTTCTTCATCAACCGCCTAATTTGGAGGCAGGTTTAATAAAAGCTGAATAGAAATTAAAATATCAGACTGAACTAGTAGCTTAACATTTGGCTGAGTCTTTATCACCTTCCTCCCCCATCTCTGACTTTTGTCAGATTGCTCATAATTTCAGTCTCAGTGATCTGACTCTGTTGTCTATTTTTTTTTAATAAGAATGGTGAATTGAGTGTGACTGAAAATACAGAATGTGCACTAATATTTCCTGTGCCACATCAAATCACCAAAATGACTAAAGAACATCCTGAACTCTAAAATTCTCAGCACATATTTTCTGTCAACACTAACGCTGAAGTGGAATTGCCCCAGCCAATCAGACATGGGAAAAACACTGACTTACTGACCCAGAAAAAGCTGTATTTCCCAATTTTTGCAGGTCTCCGCTCTGGTTGTCAAGGAAAGGTGGCTGGAGTCAGGATCTGCAGTAGCACAGTGCTTGGAATCCCAAAGGCGCTCCAGGCACATTGATGTGCATGTTAGGAGAGGGGTTGCAGAGTCCTGAGGGTAGTAGCCATGGGAAGCAGGCTTTTTGCCAAAGCTCTGCTGAGTATCTCTCTGCCTCACTGATAAAAATCATTCATGCTTTTTGGCAGTAGTATCTGTAGCTGGTTTTGTGATGCCCTGAGTCCATTGATGACTACTTGAAAAAATAAGATATATAAAAGGCTTGTGGGGTTTTCCAAGTAAATGCTTGCTGGGTGCTTAAGAGCTGCTGGGGAATGTTTTCGGGAGCATCCTAATCCTGCCTCCAGAAAGATCTTTGATGGAGACAGAGTTCTCTGGAGTTGTTTTAATTAACTGTGGGCTCCCAAAAGCCTATGACATTTCTGGAAACTGTGGTTGTCTGTACAGCAGGATTGTGGCTGGGAGCAGCCCATGGTGTCTGGAGAGCTGGTGCTTTGCTGCTCAGGGCTGGAGCTGGCCAAGGTGAGGGAGCAGGGAAAGGTTGTGGATGTGCAGGGAGAGGGCATCGCATGCTGAGGTGAACTGAAGTGTGCAACACCCAGTGAGAAGACCCCATGCAGTTCCCCAGTTTTCAGATATCCTGTTTTCCTTCTTTTTTCCCTGTCCCCTCAGGCCCAGCACTGTGGGGTAGCGTGTGTCTTGGTGCAAGGGGGCCTTTGGTGTTCTGAGCCATCCTTAGCACCAGAGGTGACCTTAGGGCCCATCTCTGCGCAGTTGCTGCGGCATCCCTACTGCAGGACACGAGCACTGGGAGCTGTGTCACTCCGGTGGATTGCCAGGGCAATCCTTTAAGGGCAGCATCACCAAGAGCACCAGAAAGTCATTGGTTCTGGGCCAGGCTCTGAGGGTGGTGTTGGACCTGCCCCTGGGGCAGCCACAGGTGTTGGCATCTCTCCACGCTGGCATCTCCTCAGATAGCTGTTGGTGCCCCGTGCTGCCTTTTTCGTTTGTTGTCATTTTTGTTGGTTTTTGGTTTTGTTTTGTTTTGTTTTTTCTAAACCCACATTAATTTAATTATTTCTGTTCCTGGAAATTTCTGTCCAGGATTTGATTGTAAGAGCTGGGTGTCTGGAAGATTAATTTGTCCTTTTGGACTGCATCTGGACTGTTACTATTTTATAATCATCGACAGTAGCTGTAAGAAGTGAGGAAGGATGCAGTAAAACACAGCAATGCTGACAGTGTAGAAATAGTGCATCTTCTTGCTGTTTAATATTTTGATAGAAACCTTTTATCACTTTAAAAACTGGCTGTGTATCAATATATGTTAAAAACAGAAGTAGGAAACTGCAGGCTTTTAATTTGTGCCATTTGAACCCTCTTACCTTGGATGAATGCGGCGTGTAAATTATAGTTCCCATGAGGTAAAAATCAGTCAAATGCTACTTAACCTTTACTCTGCCATGTTTCGTGTTCCATTTGTGCTCAAGAGAATATGTGCATATGCTTTCATCTCGCTGCCATGCAAAATCATCCTTAGGGTGCCTGTAACAACACAAAATGTCTTTAAATTTGGATTTAAGGTGAGCGAAACTGCTGTCGCCTTAGAAATCATAGGCCTGAAGTGGTTTCAGAAATTTCGTTTACCCTTCAAAGGTGAGGAGCTGGAAGAGGTTGCTTTTTTGTTCAGCATGGCCACAGCAATTGCTGCTGGTTCTGTTCTAACTGGTTTATTTGCATGGTTATGTTTGTGCTGGGTATTCATGGCTTGGATTGGTATTTTCCAAACTTGGTCTGCTGCAAAATACCTTATGTTTTTTCTAGTTATTTTGGGCAAAAATATTCAGCTATTTCAGTTGTTTAATATAGAAAGCAACTTCTCTCCATGATAATTTCCTAGTAAAAGGGTCGGAAATTTGTCAGCTTTGATGCTTGACATGCAAAATGCCTGACCCAGAAACCGCTAAACTTCCTAGAAAAAGTTTTCTTTTGACTTAATGTGTTTGGATCATGCTTATGGTTCTCTATGAACCTTGTGCCTAAGATGGTACTTCCATAATTTATTAAATTATTTCAACGAGAGCCTAAAAAATGTATTTTGGAACTATTTAGAGACAACTACTCTAGTTTTGAAAGAGCAAGATTTTCATAATAAAAAGCAGAAAAGAAATTTAAGATATTTTCCCAGTGAACATTTTTGTTTGAAAAAAAAAAAAAAACCCAACCAAATGAGCGAAAGAAGAAAATTGGGGAAATGAGAAATATTGTTTTCAAATTAGCCAGCTTCAGAGCCTGTGCAACATTTGCATTCTGTTAATTCAAGGGTTCCTGCAAAATAATAAAAAAAGTCAGTGGTGTTCAGTGGTGAGCTGCAGTGCTTGCAGTGGGAACAGATGTGCTGCTGGGCTGGGAAGCCAAGGGGGGCTCCTTGCCCTGAGCCAAACGGGAGCTGCAGCAGGAGCTGGGTGTTACCCTCTCACCCCAACGTCCTTTGTGCTGGTCACCCCCCTACAGTGGAGACTCAAAGTCTAATTGAGGAGTTTAAAAATAATGTTTTTAACACATGCCTCCTTTTTTTTTTTTTTTTTTTTTTCCCTAAGAGAAAAAGGAAATTAAATTTTCACTAAAATGCCATGGCTGGAACAGTAACAGTGAAGGGAAGTGCACAAGTGATTTGTAATGCTTAAGCTGGCTGTACTGGATATCTTACATATTTAGTTATGTACACTTGTTACTGTATGGAAATATTAAATTTCACACTTAATGGGGACAAACAAATCTAAGAAGCTTATTACGTATGTTCAGTGTGGCAAAATAAGTGCTTGTGGAGGAAGTTTTTGCTTTAAACAAGCTTGGTTTTAATCATGGTGATTCATATATACAGAATCAAACCCTGTGTGTTTATTTTAATTCCTTTTTTTGCTCATTCATGAGGCAGAATTCCTGCTCATGTCCATGATCTGCAGGTGCTCACCTGAGCAGAAAATGAGTGAAAATAGAGGAAAAGTCATGATAATTGACTTTTTTTTTTTTTTTTTAAATAGGTGTGCTTTAAATAAATAAAATGTATTTTAAATTGCCTAGAAGCAGGGAGTGGGGACAGTGCACTGAGTTGTATTTCTCCTTCACTGCCTTTGTATGATTTGGAGAGTCTTTGCAAACACTCCTGCTGGTGTATTTATTAATGTGGAGCCCTGTACAGTCCTTCAGGCCAGAAACTTTTTGTTGTGGTCAAGGGAAAAAAAAAAAAAAGAAAAGGAGGGGAAGAAGGAAGGGATTTTGAAAGCCTGGAGTATACCTCTATCACCCGCGGAGAGCAGTGCTGACATGAATATTCTTATTTGCAGAGCTGAGAAGAGTGAAAATTAAACATACGCAGTTCGCAACCACTTTGATTTAAAGAGTTTTAACTAAATGTGATATGCATTCAAAAAAACAAAATAAAAAATGCCTGTGTAGTGTGGTTTTTTAGGGGTTGTGTTAGAAGCCGAAGCCTCGCTGACTCCATGCGGTTGTCAGATGAGTAAATAATGAAACTACAAGGTATTACTTTCACTTGTGGACAGTCCCCAATATTCCCCCCAACCTCTCCAAAAGCCTAAAGAATAATAGAAGGAAGTTTCAAATATGAAAAAATGAAACTTGATATTTATTAATGCATCAGATATGAACAGAGATAGAAATACAGGCAGTAGCTGGCACAGTGTGGGACAGAGCCATCCCCTTCTAGCAGGAGGTACCCTCATAGCTCAGTCAAGTTCTGCCTGGACTGACACAGCATACGGAGCATGGGATGATGCTGTTTTCAGTGATCTTAACTATGAGCTCAGTAGCTACAGGAGATCCTGAATTGTGGGGGAGATGGCAGCGGCTGCCTGAGGGGTGGGCACCCAGAAGGTGCCATGAGCATCAGGACACCTGGAGATCCAGTCTGTGAGATTCAGTCTGTGTCTTTCTGCATTACTAAATGTTTGCAAATGGAAAAATCCTGCATAAAAAACTTTAAAGTGAAGTGGTGACAGCAGGGCTCTCTGGGGGGTACTGAACATCCAAGAGAAGGGTGGTGGTAAAAATAGAGTGGACCGGGAACCAAGTGCTCCAGGTTCCCCAGAAAAATTAGTTTACAAGTCTATTAAAGGTTTTCAAGAACCTTTCCTTAGTGTTGATGTCAGAACATAAAAGCATTTTTGGATGAAGAACTGACAATGGTTTTTTGTGGAAGAATCTATACAAGGAAAAATAGTCTTGATTGTTATTTGTCACCTGTCTGAAAACAACCCTGCAGCGGAACAGTGATGTTAAGCACAGATCAGTGATGAAGTGAACAACTTCACTGTATTATTTTTCTCCTGTAAATGGTTTGTTTCACTTTGTTTGTTGGAGCATGGTTTCGGCTGAGCTTGTTTGTATGCACAAGCTGGATAGTAGTGAAGTTGGGAAATCATTTGACCTTCTGATCTGTGTAATCACTTGACAGAGACACGTTGCAATATTGGTATGTCATGGCTTTAGGTGGTTTGGTAACATAAATGAGGCTGGTAACATGAGCTCCATGTGTTTTTCAAATATGCTTATTTACTGTAGCAGTTTTTAAAGTATTATACATCAGCCAACCCTGCAGCTGGACTGGAAATGCCTTTTGAAGCTTTGAAATTGACTGTGGATTTTGTATATTGGAAAGCTGAGAGGCTGCATTCTGAATAACACACCCCATGAAGGAACAAGTATGTTTTAACATTTAAAGAGTCTTTGGTGGCTTGAAGAGAAGGGTTGTGGTGACAAAATTCCAGATTCTGAGCCCCATGACAGAGGTACGTGGCCTTGTATCTACAGTAAAAGCAGTGATCTTTGAGCATCTTGGTTATTTTGGGAAAATGTTCAGACAATGCATCAGTCTAGTTTTGAAACAGCTTCAAACATTTCACCACTGAAACCTCTAAAGCAAATGTTACAGAACATGCAGCTTGTCTGTTTATCTTCTCTAAGACTATGTGAAGTCTTATGTGAAATGTGATAAGAATCGCAGTATCTCCTTTGGTTGCTCAACATGAGAAGCTGATGAAGAGACAGTCATCTACAAGACAGTCTTCAGAATAGCTGCAGAACAGATAGCTTTGCTAGGCCCTCTCTGTAGAGGGGTGAAGGTGAGATTGTAACCCAAGTACGTAGGCATGGTCTTTCTTTTAAACCTGGCCTAGCATAAGTGAGGGCTTTGTTTTGGCTTAGCCATAAAATCCATGTTTCCAGCATTTCTGGGGTTTGACCACTCCCCTGTGCTCTTGTCTGTGCTGCTGTTCCTTTTATCTGTCTTTTATCTGCCCTTGCTGTCCCAGGGCTCAGGTGGGTTGTTCCTTGCTGTGGGTCTGGCAGCAGTGCATGGGATGGATCACTGGTCCTGGGAGGGTGCACACCACTGCTCCTCCATTCCGGCACCTCACCAGGCATGTAGCTCAAACCTGCAAAAAGAAAATTTACCAAAAGGTAAAGAAGAGTTGATTTCTACCCCTTACGTGGTTCCCCAGGCAGGCTGAAGCCCCTGTACCAGTAAAGTGGTGTTTTGACGGATGAAATGAGTTTTGCACAAACCCCATGCCAGAGCCTGCCAACAGAGACCAGTACGTTCTCAGTCACTGCTGTTCCACTAGAGAAGAGCTCATCATCTTCTCTGGGGAGCTACAAGGTCCAGGGAATTCAGGGGGAAAGAGATAATTTCTTTTTTTTCTTACCCCTTACACAAAAGATGCACTATGACTGTATATCACTCCTCCAGCGAAGGTGTGGATACAAAGGATGTGAAAAAGAAGAGCATGTAAATCATTCCTCATAACAGAAATACAGAAACCAAATGTTTTTGAGTGCTTGAGTGTGAACTAAACTGAGGACAGAATTTAAATCATAGGGTAACATGAGGGATGGGACACACACAGGCAGTAGGGACAGCATTTAGCAAAGAGGGTGGAGTGATTTAGGTAATCCTTGCAGGTGACTTTCCCCTATGGAAAACCAAAATCCTTTAACCATCACGAAGGTTGCACTAAAGCCAATGGGGAGTGCTAGCGTAGAGCTTTTCCTTTATTATGTTTTTTTATTTCTGGAGCTGTTTCCCCAGTGTTTATGATCTGACAGCAGTAATGAGTCACTGTATCAAAGCTGTGGCCAGGAAAGGGGGAAAAAAAAAAAATTGTCTGTACCGAATGTCGTGGACTGATGCTGTGTGTGGCAACACAAATAAAGGTGCTGTATGGTTAATGCTGTGAAATTTGGCTCACAGAATGTACCTGCTTTTAAAAAGCTTAGCAAGTAAGATGATCTGTTATTATTTCATTTGTAGGAGTAAAACAAGGGAAAAAATCCTCTCTTGGTCTTATCTACATGTGTTAAATTTTGCAGTAATCTCTGTAATGATGGGCTGGGGAAAGATGAATGCTTTTCAGTTTCTGAAGTTCTTACATAGAGGAGGTGTCTTTACCTCTTGTTGGCATGGCTGTGAATGTGGTCACTGGTTGGTTTTTTTCCCCCCACTTCCTTGCCTTGTTGACAACCAGCTGGCACAAGTGGATTCAAAATTGGGATAAATACTCCAGGTGTTACAAGCTTCTCTGATCCCTTTGTCCATATTTAATCTAATCTCAAATTAAATGAATGCTATTGATTAGATTCCTTTCAAACGTGTATGGGTTACTCTACGTGTGGCAAAATGTTATTCTTTTCTTGTGTGAGTGGAGCATAGAAGCTGAAAGTATACAATTAATTTGACTGCAGTTTCTTGAAAATTGTATGCTGGATTTCTGTGAACACGCTGTATGGAACAATATTTCAAGCAAATTATTGTTATTTACTGTGGATTTTGCCTGAATATTGAAAGTCAACAATTATGCTTCTTTTTGGTTCTTAATGGCTTTTTATTTTGAAAAACCTGGCCAATTCTTTCTCAGAGTTGCTGGCCCTAATGCTGATCTTCAGAGAAAGCATTAAGTAGCACAAGGCATAACTTCACAATGCTGTTATTTTGCTGCATCAATGACTATTATATTATGTTTAAAGTGCTGATGAATTTGGTGGGCACATGGGTTGCTGAGTCCTCACCAGGGATGAGGGTCTGTTGTGGGGTGGTTGCTGAAGATGGATAGGTCAGTGATGGCTCACATGAGCGGTGTGAGTGGTGTTGGCTCCCTCCTCCCTGGCTGCATCCCATGGGATAGGTGCCACTCCTTGAGGACAGGGAGGTTTCCAGCTGTGGCACAGCCAGCCTTGCAAGCAATCTGCTATAAATCCCAGTGGAGGTAGTGATGTCCCCCCTGCCCTCTCCACAAATACACAAAGGAAATCCTGAGCTTTTTGCAGGTGTGCTGCTTTCTTGGGCCCCCTTTTCCTTCCCATTTTCATTGAGTAAGTGTGACCAGTTGGATGGTCCTTGAGAGATGGAGTGTTGTTTGTTGTGTGGAGAAAACGGGCTGATGCAGATGGGTCCTTGAGTTTTCTTCTGCCTTTCTACTTACCTGTGATTGGAAAATCACATATGTCTTTGGATCTGCATGGCACCTGCCTGCCCCGATCATTTATGAGCTGCAGTGGTGACCGCCTCTGGTTAAACATCACCATGATCTCCTTGGGAACAGCATTAGCCTTTTCTGTGTACTGAATTCCCTGAAAAAGCCTGGGGTGGCTGTATTTTGGTGTTGCTGTCAGGGTGAGAATCTGTCACCAGCTTTCAAGACAAAGGATGTGACAGAGAAGGTTTTTAAGTAGGTGTGTGCATTATAGTGGATGATTTATCTGCTTAGTATAGACCATCCCCATGGTCACTTAACTGCTGGTTCATTTAGGCTTTTGTTAAATGCATTAATTGGAGGAGGGACTGTCCTTGATTTATTATATTGGATTAGACAGGCAAACCTTGAGATAGTCTTGTCTTTATTTCTTGATTACAGTTACACAATTAAAATTGCAGTTTCCTTCCTGCGAAGGGTTCCTTTCAACACAAACTCTGTTCTCCCGATACGCAGAAAACTGTGTTTATGGAGAACTGCAAAACAAGGTTGGTAAGAGAAATCTTTTCTACCTGGAGACTTGATCCATGTGTCAGAAACTGGTTCTCAAGGCAAGGGGTGGAAAGTTGGATGGTCCAGGAGCTTTGAAAAAGGTGTGTTGCAAAACAAGTAAGAAATAAGTGCTGCCTTGAAAGTCCTTGGGTTTCAGTTCCCTTTTGAAGGTAAAGCAGTACATGCAAGGTTGAAAAATGTCAGAGCAGTCACCTATATCAGCAAGTAAATTGGAAACCAGTGGTGATAAGATATTCAAAGAAGCATGGAGGGTGCTGTCCTGGGCATAATGTAGTTTATCTGACCCATCAGTCTGGTTCACTGGCAGTTTCAGTTGCGAGGTGGGACTAGCTAAACAGAGAACAGATTTTTCTGTGAGAAAGAGACGTTCATTTGAATTCTTCAGCGAAGCCTGGCAAGTGTTACGGGTGTCAGTGTTTCTCCTGGTTGCTTCTGCAGAAAACAAGAGATGGTTCCCAGAGGTTTGAGTCTGGAGCTTGGACGGGCCCTTCTGGAGTTTGCTTCTGTAGAGATTTTTCTTATGAGATACCCAGAGTTTCTGTAGGGCCATGAAAATCTTCACTTCTTTATTTAGTTATGTTTGAGAAGCTCCAGGGTCTTGGAGGAGCAGACTGGGTCAGTGTGGTTCTCCGTCTCTTCCTGCAAGAGTGTGTAAGATAAAATGAAATATTTGAAGCTTGAGGTTCAATCCAAGCAACATCAGGGAGCTGACCATGCTCCTCACTCGACACCCTCTCCCAGTACGGCCCCTCTAGGCCTAGTCTGTATTTGGGTTCCTAAGGTAAAAGCAAGGGGAAAATGGTTCCTCAGAGGAATAGCGTTAAACTATTAGCACTGGGAAATGTAGAAATTATTTCTTAATTTTTGAGGGCTGTTGATAATTTTCATCAGGGTTTCCTTAGCTGCAGTGTGTGTTTTTAATCAATGGCTGTGGCATTTTTGGAAATCATCTACAGCTTTGCACTCCAGGTCAGCCAGGCTGTCGCGCCAGGTCGAATGAAAGTCTGTCTCTTCACTTTTTCAAACTGCCTAAATGTAAGCAAAAGGTCCCTGTGACCTTGTCAAGGATAAAAATCCAGCCTGTGTGTACCTGTGGAGGCACGATTCTAACTGCTTCAGTAGTAACCTGAAGCTGGTTGTCTTGAAATCTTCCTGTTTTGTCCAGTAGTGACTGATTGCTCACTTTGTATTTTTCCAGACCAGGTGCTTGTAGGTGGTTCAGAGCAGAACAGGCAGTCTGATTGATTCTCACCTGCTCTTGTACTCTCTAAATTTTATTTAGGTTTGCAAAAAAAGGAAGGCATTTAAGGAACAGATGAAGGACAAAATGGCATTGAAGCATCCCCCCCTGCCTTTTTTCCTCCTTCATGGTTTAGGTGAAAGGCTTTCAAAGAGTAATTCCTGAGCCTTTCCCTATTGTTCTTGCAGACCTATGGAAGATGTGTTCTATCTTCATGCTCTACCATTAGTCCTGTGAGTTGCAGAAGTATAAGATGCTCCCCTGCAGCTAAGTGCTGCTCCTAGGTAGACAGCAACAAGCTCTGCTGATGTCAGACTAGTGA
>NW_008236442.1:4167018-4190820 GCF_000691975.1 Corvus brachyrhynchos | reverse complement strand
ATCTTGCCTCAATCCTTTTATCTCAGGCTCGCGATTCCTCGCTGCTGAGCGTCGGGACAGTGGGATCTCTAGGAGGCAAGGGTTAATGTTGTTTGTTTGCAGGAGGAGGGTGGGGAGTGCTGCAGCGAGGCTGAGATGAAAGGTACCACCGGGAAGTGGTTTTCTTGGCTGGGGAAGGTAGAAATGCTTTTAGCCTTGTGACCCAGTTGACTGGCATTGAGTTCCATGCTACTGCAAGGTAGCAAGCCCAAGGGCAAGGGCTTATTCTGTGGTTTTCGGTGTGGAAGAGTTTCCCAGGAGTTAGAGTATAATTTTCACTCGAAGGCTTGTCTCCATTGTTCACACAAAGGCTCCTCACAACAGCCCTTGTCTGACGTTTCCCCACAGTGCCTGGCCAGTGCCGCTCAGTTCTGCGGGCCCTTGGTTGGAAATACACAACTTGAAACATACAACTTGCATGATTTGAAGTTTCTCTCCAAGTAAGAGTAATTATTGTTGTCTAGGTAAGCACCGTGCGATGTCCCCTACGCCTCTTCCTTTGGGTCAAGGAATCCTTTTTCTTCCTGGGACTGTGCAAAATTCCAGTACTCGTGTTTGCAATGCACAGCATTTGGTGTGAACAAAAAAAATGGGTGATACATCACCTAAAGCACTGACTCAGGGCTTTTTGGAAGTACGGGAATTGAATTTGGGTAGACTTTTGATTTGACTGTTGTCAGGCCTGGCTGTAGCTCTCCCACCCTGTATCGGAACAGGCATTTAAATGTGGGATGCATCGGCAGTCATTCATAGCTTCCCTGCTGCCTAATGCCTCACTGTATGAGGGGTGGTTTTGGTGGAGGCTTTCCTTCCTCCAGGTTATGCTCTCAACAAGCTTTGACCTACTTGGTCCTTCTAGCGTGAATTTTGCCTTGCTTGGAGGTACCTTGGCCAGATAAAGAGGTGAGTGGTGCTCACCAGGCTGAAAGTAGGGGAAGGTTTGTAGTCATGGTTAACAGGAAACAGTGGAGACTGTAACAAACCAAGCATGAAAGCAGGAGTGGGTGTTTGGATAGAGAGATGGTTTTCCTTTGGCGGGATGAGGGGGTGGGGAATACACCAGGCAGAAGAAGGTTCAGAGATTGAGAGATAAACTTTCCAGAACAGCACCTGCAGTAATTTGGGGCACAGTAGCTCAGGCTGGTGTAGAGGAGCTGATGTGATGGTGCTGTGTGTTGGTTCCCTGCCGTTCTTTCAGGTCCCTTGTGCAATTGGTTTTCACAAATGTGGAAGGGAAATTGAGCCAGTCTTTTGGGTAAAACACTAATGCTTTCTGATGTGATGGATTTGTGTGTTACGGGTGCTTAAGGAGCCTCATGTTTATTTTACACCACAGGGATGCAGAGAGCTGGTGGCCAAAATACGTCAAGTGTTGGAATCCAGGTCTTTCTGCAAAATACCCAAACCTGTGTTAGGTTCTGTGGGGGACAAACTCTCTCAGTGATGGAGGGGGTAATAATCCTAAAGCATGTCTTCAAAAATGAGGAGTGATTACTTTGGAAACATAAATAAATATCCTTATTGGATTGTTACAGAAATGTAAAACAATCGGCAATAGAAACGAATCTTTTGGGTCGTTTGCAGCTTTCTGAAGCTATGTCTGCATTGTTCAGCAATGCAGGGCAAAAGCAGTGGCTCTGTGGAGGGAAGCAGCTGGTGCCATAGACCTGACATCCATCCCAGGAGCTTTCCAGAGGTTTTACACTGTCCCAGATTTGATCCAGTCCTGTGAGGTTGAGAGTTCAGCGCTGAGCATGGGCTCAAAGGGGTGCTCCGGGAGCTGATGTAGTTTCACTGGAGAGGAATCCAGTTGATGTTTGCTGAGCCTTGCTCTATGATGTCAATTAAAATGCACTAAGTGAAGCCTAATGCCCTTTGTCCCAAAAGTACTCTGGATTTGAACTGAAATGGTAAAGGCACCCTTGGAGTCTGTCACTGCAGTCAGACTCCAGGCGTTCTTTACGTGTGACTATTCCAGCATATGAGCTGGTTTAAATGACACCTTTGTTCTGAGTGAACTCTTAAACTTCCCTTGTTTATATTTTAATTGCTTTTAGAAAATTCCTAAACGGTAGAAGAGCTGTTTCTATTTGTGGCGTGCTGGTTTCCAAGCCATACAGGGTACAGAGATGAGTTTTCTGAATTCTTTCCAATACCAAAGTTTCTTCCTTGCTTTTTCTTTGCTAGTGTAATGGTTCTTCTCTGAGATCTTCGATGCCATAATATGTGCTTGCATTTCAGAAAGAATCACTTTCATGGAAAGTTAAATAAATAAATATTATAATCAGTGAAGCATCATAAATAACTTTTATGTCTAAATCAAGCTATTAAAAGCTTTTTTATTTTTAAGTAGATAGGGGAATAAAATAGCTGCATAGTTCATAAAGTGGTATACTATTACTGCCTGCTGTGCCCATGAATTATGCCAGCTTTTTACACTTGGGAAGTAAAAAGCGGATTAGAACTGTGATCAATGTATTATCCTATATTTCTTATTGTACATTATATTTCCTTTTTGAGAACCTTTGTAGACTAAATGGCTACTAATGACATAATTACAATTGTTTGTCACCACCATAATGTGTGATTTCCTATCTCATCATGAAGATGTAAGTTAGATAAAGGAGGAGTTTTGGCAGGAAGACAAAGTGCAGTGATTTATTAAAGACCAGATGTGGTTGTTAAAAGCTTTTCTACAGAAGGCTCAATTGAGTGATGTGAAATAGGAACGAAAGCTCCGAACACCACAGTCAGTGGTTCTTGGTGTGAGTGACACAGTTGCTCAGAGGAGCATGACAAATTAGCGGCGTGTTTTATTGTTGTGTACAAATTTGTGTTTGAATTTAAGCAGAATAAAAAGTTCAAAATCGCTCATGCTATTAAAGTGGATGTTTAAAGGAAATAATTACTCTGAAATGGAGTGGATGACTTGAAAACCTCGAATTCCATGTAAATAGCTTAAGATCATGTTAAGTCAAAGGATCTGAGGTCTTTGAAAGAAGAGGGTTTAGAGAGGCGATTGACAACAGCAAAAGCAAGTGTGCTGGCATATTAATTGTTTTGATGCAGGCAGAATATCAGTGTAAATCAGCATAAGTCCATCGAAGACAAGCTGGGGAGTGGGTTGCCTGTATCCCCCTGCAGAGGCTGGTCTTCACACATCCTTCCAGAACAGGTGGATGCTCCAGAGGCAAAGGAGACTGCACAGAGCAGCTGTTGAGTGTGGCCCTAACATTGTGTGCTGGCTGTGGGGAAGTGAGGGCCAAAGCCTAAGAAAGAGCAATTAAGGAGGAAATAACTTGTTCTGTAGCTCTGAACTTTTGCACTGAGCAGCTTGGCTGTGTTTGCCGAGGAGCTGTGGCCAGCCCCTATCCCATGGGAATGCTGTTTCAATGCTTTTCCCCGTCCTTACGCAGCGCCGTCTCTTGGTGTTTTTCATGTTCGTGTCTTGTTGTGCAGTTGTGTGGCTCTGGCTGTTTTCCCCCACCACCTCTCAGTGCAGACCTCCCACCACCACACATCCTCCTCAGGACCTCGTGCTTGCCAGAATGTTTTCCAACTGCTCGCACTGTTGTGCTGGGCCATGTGCTGCCTATGGTCAATTGTCTATGCCAGCTGCTGATGTGTTTTGAGGCATGGGTAGTTTTGGTGTAGCTTCAGCTGAAATTGTAATGTGCATCTATTTGTCTGTTGAATATAATACTGTTAATTATTGATAGCTATTGACATCAATATTTTTGAAGCGATCAGTAGCGATGGGTGAATTCTGAAGACAGCATAGAATAATGGAATGGTTTGGGTTGGAAGGGACCTTAAAGATCATCCACTTCCAAACCCCTGCTATGGGCAGTGAAACATTCCACTAGACCAGGTTACTCGGAGCCCCATCCACATCTTGCCAGGTCTTTTGTTGCTCTCAGCTATTACTCTGATCTAAAAGTCAAGATGTTCAGCTGGGGAGATGGAATGATAGCTTCAATACCTCTTTTGCCCTTATTTATTTTAGGGGTCTTAACACTTCACTTTGTCTTCTTGTGTCTTGCTTAGACATGTCTTGTGCCTTGCTTTGCCTTGCTTGACATGGCAGGTGGCTGATAGGTGGTGGGGAGGGAGCAAGAGAAATGTTCAGAGAAACAGCTTCTGATAAGCATCTGAAATTCTTACAGACGAGCCTTGTGGTCTGGGAATTCTGCTGAAATGTCATGAAACTGGTTTTATTTGAAGAGTCTGCTTCTGCTCTAGGTTAGGCACTTTCCTGGTTTTGCAGCTTACTGTGATACTGGTTTCCACTGAAGCACAGGAAGTTTGGAAAGAATATTAAAATAGAATAAAATATATTGCAGCCTTTTAATAAGTCTCTCATCAGATTTTGACTTAAGATTTTTCTTAATACTTTTTTAAATCATTACTTTATCTGAACTGGTAAGCCCATCCCCTTTTATGAATAGAGTTTAAGCTAACTTTGAATTTCCTGTCTTCCTGTTTAATCCAGACCTTTATCATTGCTAGCAGGCTAGGAAAAATACTATTGTCTCAGAGTCTGGGATAACCAAAAGTCCAGTTTGGACACATTCAATCTAATGACTTTATAGAAGCATTTTTCAAATGCATTTTTGTTTTCTGCTGTCCTTTGTGTTTGTTGGGTTATGTTTCCCTGTTCCCAACACAATTAGAATGTTGTGGCCTTTCATATGAAATGCCTTTCTTTTTTTCTTTTTTTCTTTTTCACTTCTGTCCTCTTTTAAGCCCTTCTTGCTGTTCTCTCCTATAGAAATAAATCTTATTGCTACAAGCATCACAGATTCATTGTCAAAACGTAATGAATGGCATTTTAGTGATAGAAATCAAGTTGAAATACCAGTTCTGGATTGCTTTGCACTGTTGAGCAATGGCAGGCACACTGGTTAGTATGGAGAAGAGACTACAACTAGAATTTCTTCATTACCTGTGTGACTTCTGCCCCCTTGACTTTGGTTATGCTCAGGTTCATGGGCAGTCAACAACTGATTTAAAGACATGGAGGTCAAAACAGTGTTGTGTAAGATCTTTGGTGGCTTTTTGTGTTCCCATGGATGTCTCGGGTGTTGCAGAAGCACAGTCACCTGGAGGCTCCTCAGGCCTAGGATTCAAAGGGGCAGGGGGTCACAGGATGAGCAACATAGGAAGAGGTTCCAAGGCAGGACAAAGGGAGGCAGGACATTTTGGTCTCTGCAGCAGAACGTTCCTAATGGAACAGAAATACTTCCTCTTGTATAGTGTTGTGTGTTATCTCTGCAGTGGGTGGATGTGTGCAGGTAGGATATCCCAGATCTGCAGGACAAACCCCATATCTCAACAACTTCAGTAGTCTTTAAAAAAAAAAAAAAAGTGGCTGCTACCACTGTTACAGAATGTTTACCTTTCTTGATCTGAGATGGTAAGAAAATGCTGCAAGTGGGGCTGTCACAGCTGCAAACAGAGCAAGGCAGACACCACAGAAATGTTTAGCCCTGAGTAATAGCCATGTAGAATTAATAAGGGTGGGTGAGAGTTAGTTTTTTGGGCAAAATTTCCCTGGGAACGGTTGTCTGTAATATTCTCACAGCTTGTTTTTGCTTGTTTTGGTGTCCACTTCTTTGAATTTTGTAACATGCTTTGTGTGAGGAGCTTCTCAGCAGCATTGAAGTGATTCTGTATAATTTGTATTCACTGTTAATTTTAGTAACTGTGCTGAGATTTGAATTACGCTAATCAACTTTTCTTGTAATTTGTATAATTTACATACTGTACACACACTGCAAATGCAGGACTCTGGTGCAAAACAAAGTTTAATTAGTGTAACAGAGCCACATCAGCTTTCCAAGTGATTGATTTCTGAGCGTGGAAGATATCTGTACCAACAGATTAGAGCACTGAAATATCCAGTGTTAGTGTAGGGCCCCAGTGGATTTTAGATGAGTAGAACCAGCACAATTATTTGTAACCAGCCCTGTTCATCCATCACTTGACCCACCTTCCCCAAATATTTGGCTTGTGCATAGGGAGGCACTGAGAAGTTTATGGGTGTCTTGGTCTCTCTGGTTGCTTCTGCAGCTTCCCATTGATAGGAGGGATTGGAGGAAGTTCATCACCTGCCCTGGTTCTCCTGTCCCACCTCCATTTGTGTACCTCATCTTACTGATGCTTCTCTTGCTCTGTGGAAATGATTTCCCTTCTGAAGGACTGGTGACTGTTGATGTTCAGTGATCTGACTCTGAAAAGTGTACGGGTTTGCAGACAAAATTGCAAATTTGATCAGTTTTTAACATTGTGTTATTTGTGGCTCCTGCCTTTAAACTCCAAATCACTTGCTTAGTACTTCTGGTTTTGCTTAGTTTCAAGTGTTTTTTGGTTATTTTATGGTGATACCTCAGCAACAAAATGAAGAGGAGACCCTGGTTGCATAACAGCAACAAAACTATTCATTTCACAAAATTCTGACAGATCTAGAAAACAAAAAAACTTGGGGCAAGAACAAAACAATTTTGCCTTTCTTGGTTGAATGTGCTTCAGTTCTTGTGATCTTGGACAGCATCTGCAACAAATGAGAATCTGGTGAACTTTACACTGAGTTGTGAAATACTTTCTCTGTAAAAAAGAGAGTATTGATCCTTTAGAACAAACGTTTTTTCTTAAAAAGTCTGTAGGTAAATTAACAGGTGTAAAACTGGTGAGAGAATAATAAACCTGAGAAAGTGCTTGAGCTGGGGTGAGGATCACTGTCAATCCAAACGACATGTGGCTTTTAGACTCTCATTTCTACAGCTCGTTTGCTGCAACTAGAAAGTCCCATCTGTGCTTGTTTTAACTTTTGCTATTTGTCCAGTTGAGCTCCATGACATGATCTCCAGGTGGAAAGCCCAGCCTGCTCATAAACTGCTGCACACTCTAGGCTTTATTTCATGTCTGATCAGGCACTGTGGGTCGTCTCCTCTCACTGTGTTGGTTATGACTTGGGAACTGTATTCTCTCATCCTTTCAGGGCCGTTAATAGCAGGGAAAGGTTTTAATGTCGATTTTTGTAGCCATTATGTTAATACCATTGTTACCTAATTAGCATCCGTCATTCCTTTGTATAGGACATTGGATGGGCAAGTATAAATGCAATGGACTCTGAACATTTTATGAGGTGGTACTGTGAAACTACTTCACTCATCATTACTTAAAAGCCAGAGATTTGGCCTTAGGTATTACATCATGTGAAAACCAGTAGACAAAAATGGTGATCAATTTTTTATTATAATAAAGTTTTAATATGAGGCATTTTTAGATATGTGTCATGAATATATGAGTCATGTATTTCACACCAAACCAAACCTATTATGATTATATTTCTACTTCAAGGGGTTTTCAGTATTTAAATACTAAATTTAATTCTATGGTTAAAAATGATTCATATTCAAATCTATTTTTATGCTTTATAATTAAATAAGAAAATATTGCTTGTACCTACACTTTTACTATTCTGGGTTGTATTATAATTATTTCTTTAATTTGACCCATAAAAACAGTCCATTTCTTCATTAGTAAATTACAAGGATATCACAACAGAAAAATGAGTTTTGGAGGTGTCTTACCATATCTAATGGGAATTTCAGTTTGGGATTTTCTCATTTCGTTCATTTGTTCCTTTTGTAAAACATGGAGATACTTTCTAGGTGAATTAATCCCTTCAAAGGAGCAAAATAACTTCCTTTTCGGAAAGGGTTATTAGAGACTTATTCTTTATAATCTTAAATACCACTTGTGTTAGGCTGAACAATGCAGGAAAAAATTACACTAGTTTAAAAAAAAAAAAAAGAAAAAAATTATTACCAACGAAAGCCAAGTATATTACAATTATGTGATCATGGAAAAGTGAGCTTTCTACTGGGGAAAAACGTGATCTAGATTCCCATGAAATTTCTAAGTTTAAGTATTTTTGTAAATTAGGTTGTTCCTAGTTAAACAGGTGGCTTTAAAGGCTGGTTTCACTGTTGTTTTAATCATAGTTTAGTTACCATGGAGAAATATGCAAGTTAGCATTTATACACAGAAGTGAAATTTATGCTGCATAGATAATAGCCTAAATTTAGCATGACTTAAGTTTACCACTTCCTTAAGAAAAAAGATATACATGTTTTATTATTATACTATCACACTATCAAGAAGTTAATTTCTTTAAAATATTTTAAGATTTAAAAGTCAAATTTTGTTGTCCTGAAATGAACACTCTTTTCTCCTTTTTTTTTTTTTTTTCCCCCCCCTCTAGCTTGAATTTATTTTTCCCCCCTTTGATTTTTTGGTTGATTTCCTCTGGCTCCTCTCTGATTGCTGCTCAAGGTATAAATTAGCAATTGCTGAAGTACACCTGACTGCATTTCTTCATTCCCGAGATTAATCAATCCTTTTTTCCTTTTTTTTTTTTTTTCCCCCCCCCCTCTTGCTGGAATTTATTTTTCCCCCCTTTGATTTTTTGGTTGATTTCTCAAGTTTGAGTTTTAGACAAGTTCAGTGCATGGTGTGGAGCTGGTTTTTATCTGTGCGACTGGCGCATGGCAGTTCAACGAGGGACTTCGCTGGAGGGAAATCTGTGTTGTACAATTTATTGAGGCATTTCAGCTGTTTGACCCAGAGTTTATCAGAATGGAGATTTCTGTTACTGAACTAAAACAATTCTGGGAGAGGGAAGAAAGTGTATGAGAAATCATAACATTGTGTTTTAGAGAATAGAGCCTGTCCTGGCTCAGCCAAGCCTTGTGAGCAAGTGGAGATGCTGAGTGTCTTTGGCTGACCTGGAGAGCTTGTTTCTCTCACCCAGATGCCCTTTCCTAATTTAACATTTTTTTTTTCCCCCCTTGTTTTTAAGTTTAACAGTCCTGTCTGTAGGACCTCGCAGCGGAGATAAGTTTTCAAGGACAAATGTTGTAAGAGTAGCATGATCCAACAGGAGGTCCCCCAGCACACCGAGTGCAGCAGATCCCTTTCAACACCAGCTGTTCTCACAGATATAGATTGCTGCAGTGAAATTTTCTTAATATAATTCAGGAAGCTCTAGAGAATTCTCCAAAACAACTGTGCCAACAAGGAAAATGTTGAATTTTTCATCAGCTGCCCAACGCTGAGAGTTAGTGGGCAATCCGTTCATTCATGACCAGATGTTCAGTGTAGTAACGCTCTGCAGTTAACTTGAACCTTGTGGCCTGTTTTCCGGCGGTTGCAAGGACATTGGCAGCAGCCTGGCACGGGAGGATTGCGGCCTGAGAAGGTGCAAGATCTGCCTGTGTGTCTGTGGCTGCCTGGTTTTCCACCAGTGACCAGACAAGGTAGGGAGTGATGGAGGAGGGAGAGGCTGCAGCATCAATCATCACAGGGGCCTGCCGAGAAGACTCTTTATTTTGCAGCTCTGTTACCAGAGGAGGGCTGACCAATTTTTATCTTCCGTCTTCAAAAGGAAAGATTAGCTTTTTCTTTCTGTGTGTAGGGTGGGGTTAATGCTTAATGTTGTGTGTCATAACTTTGGTTTCTTACCCTTTTTCTTTGTGGCAAAATGATCAGAAGGCAGCTGACTGGGAACTTTGCACAGCTGTGTGGGTGCATTGAGGTGGGTAAGGTCAGGGTGGTGGTAACTCCACCTCAGCCCCATCTTGAACTCAGCTGAAGGAAGAGAGTTGACTCCTGAGTAGACTCGGCCGCTTGCTCAATCTCATGGTTTCTTTCATAAAGATGCATTTATGCCTTATGCCATTTCAGTGTGTTGTGTTAGGCACTAGTACACAGAAAAAAATAGTATTGAGTAGGAGTTCTGGAATAAACGGTGTGATTTTCTACTTTGAAAAGGATTCTTCCTTTAAATGATTAACTGTGTTTGATTCTGGGTATGCCAGCTGGCTAGAAGAGGAAAGGCAGGATTTGATAATGTTTAGTTTTTTCTTAGATGTTACAAGAATCTTAATTCCTTCCTTCATTGTATTTCAAAATAATATAACTATAGATTACAAAGTGGAACCGTCGATGAAACTGCTATTATCTTACGCTGTCACAATAGCCACACTTTCTCAGGTTCCTTTGATGAGCAAGGGGAAAAATCCCTTTTCTTTAAATGCAATAGTTTGGGCTTTGAACTTTCGGGCATACTCTCGAGGAGGGAAAAATCTCTCCTAGGCATGTTTTTGAAAATGATAGCCCTTCTAACACGGCGTGCAGCTGCCCGAGCAGATGGGAGGCAGTACCCACGCTTGCCCCAAGAAAGCAGTTGTTGCCCAGCTCCACGAGCACTGGGGTGAGGAACTGCGCGCCCGCCTTGCGCAACGGTAGCGTGACCATCGCCAGCCGGGGCAGGACACCCGTCCAACTGTCATCTGTGCTCGAGCAGAGCCCTCCCAGCAATGATGTTTGTTTTGGCACGGCTTTCTGGCTCTAATTTGTCAAGTTGCACTGAAACCCTCCCTCTGCATTTCCTGCTCAGGGAGAGGAACCTTGTTGCATATTGTGTTCAGCCCTGGAAATTCATCTTTATTGTGCTCATGAAGTTGAGCTTGTCCTGTCCTCCGAAAGGGCAGGGGTAAGTTTTGCAAACAAGTTTGTTCGCTTAGAAACAGCAGCAAGAAAATGCCCTAAACCATAAAGTGGAGGAATAAAATGTGGGTAAATAAAAGTAAAAGTTCATTTCTCTCTTGGTTTTGTTTTTTGGGGGGTTTTTGTTGCCTTTTTTTTTTTTTTTTTTTTAAAGGCAGGATGGGGGAATAATAGCCTTGTTTTCATTGATGAGAACTTGCTGATAGAAAAATGAGAACAAGTTTACAGTAGCTTTGACATTAGTTACCTTTATTCAGCATGCTCCAGCTGCATTGAGCCCTCAGGAAGCCTTCACCATGCACACAGTTTGTTCTTGGGTGTGAAAGCAAACAGTATTTGAGTTGGCAGTAACTTCCCTTTTAGAGAAGTTTGCTGCCTCGGCAAGAAACCGCAGTGTGAGCTTTCTGCTGTTGAATGTTTCCACTGGCAGGATGGCCTTTTTCCACATTTCCTTGGTTTAAGGAAACAGATTTTGAACTTTTTTTTTTTTTTTGTAAAGACAAAATGCCAACATTTAACAGCTGGAGTTAGCATATAGTTTATGGGTTTCACTTTTATGCTCTTTCAGTATATAAAAATTAAAAATCTGCAATTATTCTGAAGTTATGCAAGTTATTGCAGAAAAGTGATTAAAAGGTTGAACCTCTGTTATGAGGATTTCAAGAAAGTCATTGTTATCTAAACAGTTATTTTTAATTACTCTCTTTAATGACTTGTAATTGTTATAATTCACTTCTGTTACTACACTTACCATATAGGTGATATTTTAAGGAAGTCTTTTGTTTCCCCCCCTTTGATTAACAAGGAGGAGTTTGTGCAGTTGAAGCACTTTATATATTTAGTTTTTTAATTATTCTTGCATGAGAGCTTGTTAATCTTCCCTCTCCTGTGAGAGTCTTCCCACTGTGGCAGCTTCTTTTGGAATATTGATGCAGGTAGAGCAGGCAGAGGCTTCCAAGCTGCACCTTGCCAAGTTGCTACTCGCTAGCAAGAAGGACTCTTAAATTTGGCAATAAAGATATCCAGATGCTGAATGGACCTGGATTCACCTTGGTTTGCTCCCTTTTGGGATGGCCTCTTCTTCCAAGCTGAAATTCGGTGCACACTGCTCAAACTTTGAAATGCCTCGTTTTGGCTACAAATTTCAGATCCCAAACTCAGCAGCTAGAATTAGAAACAGATTAAATGCAGGAAATTAATGCAGCCAGCCAATAAATTATGGAGCAACAGCCGCTGTAAGTGCGGTGGTATTTGTGTTCTGTCAGTTAAGGGATGCTCGTTGTGTTTTGCTGAGCATCACTCAGCTCACATCTGTATAAACACTGGGAACACAGTACAGATCTTTAAAAAGCAAATCAGCCCAAAGGCGGCTTTGCTGAAGGAGTTTCCCTGGTTTCGCAAGATGGAAAAGAAGGGAGGGGGAAGGAGAGGAGAGGCTGGAAAGTAAATATATTATGTACAATGCTGTTCATATTAAAATCACTTAATTTGTATTTTAGATTTAGGGGCAAAAACATGTAATGATGAACAGCAGTGTTTGAGAAATGTATATTTTTTTATTTTCCCAGACAGTGGCTATTTGTCATTTTTATCTGTGTGACTTGTAGACTTGATTGGATTTATTATGTATGCTGCATGTTTATGGCGCTTTTATTGTACGCTGTTAATTTGTTGTAACTGCTGCCACTTTCTTGCCAAGGACCCCTTGAAAGCAAGTATGTGTCAACAGTTACCTTCCAGTTTAATAAACTTAACGCTATTTCTCAAGTTTGGTTGTTCCGTGTTCATGGGGAGCTTTTGACTCTGTTGTAGCTGAAGAAAGTTACTGGAACATAGGCTCAGTCCTGCAGCACATATGTTTGTAGGTAAAGCACTGTCTTTCATTATCTTTTTTGGGGGTTTATCTGTATTTTAAATTAATAATGCCACACTAGCCTAAGGATGCGGTTACTTTAGTTTATGGCAAAGAAAGTAAAAGGAAAAGAATCTCAAGCTTCTTTTAAGTAAGCAGGTCAATCGGCTTTTAAAATCAAATATAAAATGTCTTTTAAATATGATGCTAATAGTGAAAAAATGACATTATATCTATTTATGTTTTTGAAGCCTGGAAACATTGATAAATTATCCAAACAGGATTAGAGTATAGTTATTGGTAATAAAACTGAATGTATTTATATGATAAATACATTAAACAAGATGAGACTTCATTTTTTGGGGAAGAGACAAAGACAAAAATAATCCTAAGAAAAAATAGTGTGCTGTGGATATATATTTAAGGCACAACTAGAGGTAGAATTAAAAGGGTGGATTAAAGGTGCTTTGTGGTAAAATAATGGCTGAAGTTGATACATTTCATTTTCATTCTGTTTATTTGCGTTTATTGCCTGCCGATGAATTTCACTGATGGTGCCAATTCCATGAGGTCAGCTATGTTATTAACTGTCTCGATAACAAAGTGGAAGCGTACTCTGGAGAAGGAGCAAGGGTCCTTCAAATGGATGGAAACTGCTGGGTTTTTGTTTACAGTGAGGGTGTGGTTCTCCAGTCCAGGATAGAGAGTGATGGGCGATGTGTAACCCTTAAAAGGGGTGCTCCTGGGGAGGCAGGAGACCCTTCTGGCTTTGAGAGTGCTTTCTGTGGAGCATTGCGATTTGGTGGGATCAGGTTTGCGAGACGGCTGAATTTTAACATCTGTGAAAGACCTTACAGACCAGAATAAGTCACACGGGAACACAGCACAGTCAGTGTGTGCAGCCACAGTGTCTCTTAAACCTGTAGATCGTATCTTGTCCTGCAAGAGCCCTGCATCAAAATGCTCCTACCTGGAAAGGTCATGCAAGTTTTGCTTTTGCATTGATAAAACTTGTCTGTTTTCACTCTTCGTGTCTAAAGGCTGGTTTGCTCAATGGTGCCTTACAAGGCAAGCCCAGAGTTTGTTCAACTCGTCTCGTTGGCATGAACTGGGTTCTGTGGGCTCTGCCCCTGTTTTGTCTCAGATTATTGCATTCCCCTCCCGTTCCACCTTGCCCATCACCATGTGCATATTTCATATTGTAATGGTTGCCCATATGCGTGGTTGGAAATAGCACCTGCTTTTTCCAGAGTCACAGTACTACCCAGGGAGATACCTGATTTGTAATCCTGGTTATATTAAAAGCCGATGTAATGCTGATGGGCCATAGAGTGCAGACCCAGAAAGAGAAAAACCCCTCACTGAGTGATTTGATATGCATTAAAACAATCCCATATTGCTAATATGTGCATTTGCACGTGTGTGTTCACGCATGCCCTCTGTCTTACTTCCACTGAGTTCTCCGCACTCATATATGAAGGGTGGAATTCCACCCATGACAATGTAGAAAAAAGACTTTTTCCTTCTTTCTTGCCTTTTTTTTTTGTCACATTTCCTTATGCAATAGTTGTGAGTTCAGTAATGACAGGCACTCTAGTTGGGCACTAGTCACTGTGTTCTGCATTTATCATATGGCAGAGATCCTTTGGTGTGCTCTGATGAATCAGCGTGCAGACAGAAACACAAAGCATTGACTAAACAGATTACCAGGAATAGTTTATTTAAAGAGGGGATGTTCCTGGTGGGATGAGAGGATCTGAATCTGCTCAGCTTTAACATGTAGGGCTGTAACGTCTCCCCCTCTGTCCTCTCTGCCAGAAAAGTTGGGGCTGACTTTGTACTTTGCTGGGGTGTGTTGCAGTAGAAAAAAGTACTTATAAAATACTGTGATTGTTTCCCCAATTCAGTTATATTTTATGTATAGGGGACTTGTTACATACCTGGCTTCTTCCACATTTAATTCCATGATTTATGTGGGCAGGAATGTACTTTTTGAGTCGTCAGGAATGTGACTTGTATAGGGTCTGACCTGGGGCCCGTTGGATGGAGGGAATTGAAGCACCACCTTGCACTTGGCGAGCTGGTGGTCAAACTTGCAGTCTAAAATGGCTTTTTGCTATTGGGTTCATGCTGTGAATCCATGAAGGGATGATTTGCCCTCCTGAGCTCTGTCTGGGCATCCAGGTCCCCATGCCTGGGTGGGTGGGTGCCTGCTCATGGAAAGCATTTCTCCATTCCCCTGGTGCCAGACCCTGCCAGGGACTAATTCTCAACTCCATGAGATGTTACCCTGCCAAACCCAATCCAGGACAGATAAACTGAGAAAACAGGTCTCATGTGAAACATACAAGTAACAAACATTGTTTGTTTAGTGCTTCCCCACCCTCATGTTTAATTGTATAAATTAAATGTCGCGTCAGTCTGCCTGAGGTGTTGGCATCCTATTCAAATTTCAATTACCACCATTAAAGTATATTTACACAGTGCACGAATATAGGGAGCACATATTTATAGCAATCCTTTATTGCTAGTTACGTCCTAAAAAAATAACACTGAAATGCTGAATCGCTAAGTTTAAGCAAGTTTTAAGTTAAAGGAAAATTTCTTTTCTCCCACAGTACAAGTCCTAGATGAAACAAACAGCAATGAATTGTATCACTGCTCAGCTCATGTCTGTGTGACTGTACAGCAGTAATAATATATTGTTACTGGAACCACCTAAATAATTAATTGCAAGAAAACAACATAGTTAAGGCTCAGGAGGGGAGCAAAGGGGAGAGGTGCAAGACTGAATTTTCTCACTGCCTGAAAACAACATTTGCAAGGCTCTCTTTAGCTACTGCTAGGAAGAATATAATTGAACAGAGGCTGAAATTATACTTCTGAAAGAATAAGCTTTTCTGTATATCAAACATTTCATACAGTAAAACAATGCTATACCTGATGAATAATTAAAGTATGGAGGAAAAACATCTCTCCATGTGTAACTTAATTATGTGTGTGAAGTGTTTTTACCCTTACGAAAAAAATGTAAGGAATTACTTTTGTTTTCATCTCTGTTCATTATATGAGAGGTTCTTTCTGTAAAATATGAAGTGTTGTGGAGCTCTGTGAACTTCTCAGTGGCTTTCCAGGATTGTCCTACGTGACCCTTAAAGTGTTGGTGATAGATTCAAGTGTGGTGGCATTTTCAGGGTGGATTTTTTTTTTTGTCTAAAGCAATGGGTAAAAATATGTAAGAAAAGGAGAGAGTGCAAATGGTAGCACGGCTTCCTTGTATATATGAAACAGTGTTTGTGAGAGAGAATTAAGAGTTCAGTATTTCAATAATGATAAAATAGTGTTAATTTATAGATTTATGTGAGTGCATATGAACTTTTAGATAAAATTGCAGCCACTCTAAAGTATTGTTTTCTTCCTTACTCTGTTAAGTGAACATGGTTTAATTAAGTTTTTCTAAATATTGCTAAGACAGACTCTTTTCCAACTTTAACCTTCAAGCCATTTTGCACCCACCACCCAACAAACTCACGATGTTCTTGAGGCTCTTGCACCACCAGTGCAAATACATCTGGACCAGAGATACTGACATTATCTCCAGCAACCTGGACTTCAGTTTACTCCAAGTGACCAGTATATTTGTGTTGGGCAGTTGTGGGGAGCTCAGGTTCCCCAGCATAGTGATTTTACAGGTGTTCTGCAGTTATTGGGTGTTTCTTTCTCTCACAAGAGAATTACCAGCTGAGAAGGGTCTTTTAACTCATCCAATCTCAGCCCTTAGTTGTGCTCCTGTCTCCAGTGCTGCTGCACCTGGATGGCTTTCCCTCTCCAAGTAAGAGGTTGGCAGCTGCTCTGTTCAAGACTTTGTAGCCTGTTGAATCATTCAAATGTGTCTCCCACAGAAGGCACTCTTTTTCTTTCCTTACTCTTTTTTTTTCTCAGTGCAGTCAAATGTCTGGTTTTGTTTCTCACCTCCACATAATAAAATCAAAACTATTAGTAATAGAAGAACCTGTAGAAAGGAGAGGTTTTTCTCCATCTGCTACTTCATGCTTGGGTGTGAAAAGAGCCAGGATCATGTTTCTCCTGGCAGGCATCTCACTGGCATCCTGGATGTGGGGAGGCTGGGGAAGGTGCATGAGGGTGAGGGGGGGGCACCCTGGAGGTGGCTTGGTCACATTAATGAAACCCATGGTGACATCCATTGTTTTGCTGGGCAAGGAGGTCTGTCTGTGTCACAAAGCTGCACCCAGGAGCTGGGTCACAAGCCATTCAAGTATGTCCTAAACAAGTATTCTCTTGTGAAACGGGTAAGGAAACTGCTGGAAAAACATCCTTGAGGATTATTTTTAACCCCGTCTCTCAGGAGTGTGTATGTCCCAATGTGAGCCTCGTTCCCTGTAGCAGGAACGAGATGAGGTGGGTTGCATCTTGTTAATGCTCTCCTAAGAGTTTCTTCAGGGACCTTCTTCCTCTGAAAGTACTTTTCTAAATTATTATGAATTAAGGGTGGGAGGAGATTTGATTAGCTTGGATACTCCTTGGTAGTCATCATGAAAGCCTTCATTTTTGTTTGGGGGGATTTAAGAGTTTTCCTGATGTATGTAGTGATTACTGCCATGGAAATACCTCTAGTGCAGAGGCAGAGCTACTTAAAAATACCTTCAGCCAGCAGGTCCTTGCTGTGTTTGCAAGGGTTTCTTTGGCAATGAAGATAATTTAGGAAAAGAGTTTATTTTTTCTTCTTAAAAGGTTACTAAGGATACTGTCCCTAAAATAAGGATAGGAAACTCTTAAATATGGCATCACAGATTGGATACCTTTGCTTCTAAATCACTTGTGTTTGATATGTGGGTGCTTGTGTTGTTTTCTCATTCTTTGTTAGTCTGTCTGTGCAAACAGATGTACATTGTCTTCAGGATTATTTCAAACCATAAACTATTTAAGACGTTCTAATGTGAAAACAACAGTGTTAGAAATCCAAGCTGGAAGCAGGTGCTAATCCTGCTGCTTGATAACTCAGGGGAGGTTTGGGTGTAACCACTGAAGGTTTTTTGTTTGGTTTTGGGCATTTCAGTAAAGAATGTATTTTGATTTTCTGTAGACCCAAGTATGTGATCTGAATATATTCTGTACTTAGGAGTATTTTTTGCTATTTAATGCTTATAATATTTACGATATTTATTTTGTTCCTGTTCGGTTGTCTTTAGCTTTGTAAATGTGTCTTTGACTTCTCCTGTACGTCATTGCATGCTCAGTTGGCTTCATGTAGAGACAAAGTCATCAGAGCATTGAAAATGATTGAAAATTTCTGAGCATCTTAGTGATGCTGTTGGTTTTCATTTTCCAAGAGCAATGCAACCGTTCATTGCAGGTTGATATACCTGACATGTTAGAGGGGAATTTTTGAAAAGAAAACAGTTTTCAAGGATATTTTATTACTGAGCTGTAAGCAAAGGTTGACATCAAAGTCTCAGGCATTTCTAGCTGAGGTGTTAAAGATATCTACATAGTTCTCTACTGCTCCTGGAAGATGCTGCCAGTTTTATTATTTTTTAGAGTTCTCTGGTCCTGCTATTAGAGCAGCAACATAGTTGAAGATGAAGGTCAGTCTCTATACTTTTCAGATAACAAAATGTGCACTGCTGAGAGGTTTTCATCCCTTTTTTCTTTTTATGATCAGAACAGCTTTGCTAAGCAGACACGTTTTAATGATAGCAAACTTCATTTACACATTGTACAGTGGTATTCTGCTACATTAATTACCTTGTCAAATGTAATAGGTAATTACCACATCAAATCACCTTCATATGTTACATGGAGGCATAACTTGCTGAATTATTTAAAAAAACAAACAAACAAAATCCCAGAAGCCCAAGGGCAACATCACCACAAACCTGTCTCTTTCTCTTCTGAAATAACCCACTGATGTATGTGAAGGCAGGAGCCTCACTAAGCTCCACAAGCCTTGGCTTTGGGGTATGGCAGTCGCTGCTCTGTGTCCCCTAGCACCATGCATGTCCCCTCTCTGATTTTAAATGAAATCCTCTGATTTTATTTTATCTGGTGTTTTATTCCTACCCTGAAGCTGGTCTTTTAAGTGAATCCATGAACAGATTTGTGCCCAGTCTAGGCTGTGCAGGAAGGATCACTTCTCTTGTCTGACCAACAGCAGTACACAGAGAAGAAAAAGAATAACTTTGGGTTATTTTTTCCTATCTGATAGCTACCCTAAATGCATTTCTGGTGAAACTCTGCAACAAATCTGTGAAACTAGTTAGTGCTTTAATGTGCAGAGAGCACGTGCCAGAGTAGTAGCCACAGGGACCAGGAGCTGAGTGATGCAGGTCATGGTCTTGTCTTACCATAGCAGAAAAGAGATGTGGGGGAAAGGCTACCTTGAAGTGTAATTCTGAGTAGAGACCAACCCATAAAGCTCAGTTAGCAGGTTGCTTTGCAGATAAGTACTATTGCTTTAGATCTTCCTTACTTTGCCTTTTTTGGGATCTACTTAGTATCCTCGACGGCTATGGCAGAGGGTGCTTGGTGCACTACATAGCTCTGGGAAAAATAAAGAGCAAAGGGCTTCTCTCAGGGAGGGGGGGAGACCCTCTTGTATATTGATATTTTGTCTTTGTTGAAATATGCTTGGTGTCTTTTGTCCTGTGGTAAAAGAAGGATGAAAAGAGGTGGCAAATGCTGCTGTTTGTACTTTCATAAGCACTACATGCACCTAGAAAAGACTCCAATTAGCAGTTTTTGGAAGACAAATTCATTTATTTTGAAAATGTGTGAATATGCTACTATGTACCTATAACTATCTATCTATCTATCTATCTATCTATCTATCTACCTAACTATATCTAACTACTATTCAGCCTTGAGGAGACTGAGGCAAGACTACATTGTGATTTTCAACATCCTATGAGGAGAAGCAAAGGGGCAGGTACTGATCACTTCATTCTTGTGACCAGCAGCAGGACTCAAGGAAATGGCATGAAGCTGTTGGGGAGGTTTAGGTTGGCTATCAGGAAAAATGCTTTTCACCCAGTGGGTGTTTGATCACTGGAACAGGTCATAGCATTGAGCCTGTCTGAGTCCAAGAAGCATTTAACCAATGCTGTCAGGTACGTGGTGGGATTCTTGGGGTTTTCTCCAAAAGGCCAGGAGTTGGGCTCAATGACTGTGATACATCAGCATATTCTGTGATTCCGATAATGGCTCCTTGGCAGGAATTGAAACTGATTTATGGAGGCACCCTCCAGTCTCAGTAACGTGGCCTCCTGTGAGCTGGAGAGCCTTTGGGGCTGCTGGCCCTCCTTTTTTGTGGTCGCCGTGGTCCCTCGGGTGAAGAATCACTGCCCCTGATGGACTTAGGAGAGCCTGGGCACAGCCTTTCTGGTACCTCTTGGGACCCTTGTTGTTCCACATGGATGGTAGTGGAAGCAGAGGGGTGTGTACTTGGACCCCCACCAATGGCACTAGATGAGGTGCTCGGCATCTCATTCACACTGGATCTTGCTGGACCAGGGGTAAGAGATGAGGAGCTGCCCTCCTCCTGCCCCGTGGCACCGTGGGTGTCCCGCTGGCGTGGCAGGTAACGCTCCCTCCTGCGCTGCTGCTCGGGGCCACGTGCATGCTGGGCCCTGGGTGTCACTGTTTCAAACAGCATCTCCAAGCTCTGACAGAACCATGAGTGCAGGGTCTGTTGGATCGCTGAGATGGCGGAGAAACAGCTCATCCAGTTCGGGAGCTGGAAGCCTCCCACAAAATCCTGGACATCTCCCGCTGTCCCCCCCTGTTGATGGTCTCCAGGGCGAGGGGGGTTGGGAGCATCTGGCTCTCTCTGAGCTCTGCTTGCCGGGAGGATAACTGGTGGTGTCATGGGTGGAACAAGGACATGCTCCTCAAAATCATCATCTGCCCGCACTGAGTGCAGGATGGAGGTCATCTTCCTCTTGCACAAGGGGCACCAGGCTTTGTTTTCGGCCCACTGCAGGACCCGCGAGCACCAAACTGTGCGTTAGTGCTCGGCATCGGTGTTTCCCACCAGCCCCCCAGGCCTCGGCCATGGCTGCCCGGGGTTGTCAGGTTGCTCTGTCTGTGTCAGATGTCTCCGGGCATGCACGGCCAGAGGATTCACTTGGTAACACCTCATGCTGCTCCTGGAGCTCTTTTGCTGCAGGCCCACCCTCTGGGCTGGTGCTTTTGCAGGTAGTTCTTCCTCTTAACACTTCACATGCTTTAGTTCTTCTTCTCCATGGTATCTCTGCTGGATTTCACAGGACCGGTGATCTCCAGTTCCCTTCTCTCTGGCTTGCTTGTTCAGATAAAGCAAGCCTTCCTGCTCTTTCACCTACTGCCACCTTGCACTTGTACCTTGTGTCCTTCCTCAGGCTGTGAGCCTGCAGTCAGGGCCTGCAAAGATGAGCAGAGGGTTGGGAATCATTGCTGGTTGTTTGGATCAGTGCAGTGAAGCCATTCTTGATTTTAGGTTACCTGGTGGTTTATTCCTAGCTTGAAGCTGGTCTTTTGAGTGAATCCATGAGCAGATTTGTGCCCAGCATAGGCCATGCTGGAAGGAGCAGTTCTTCTATGTGACTAACCGCAGTACACAGAGGAAGAAAAAGAATAACTTTGGGTTATTTTTTCCTATCTGATAGCTACCTAAATGGCATTTCTGGTGAAACTCTGCAACAAATCTGTGAAACTAGTTAGTGCTTTAATGTGCAGAGAGCACGTGCCAGAGTGGTAGCCACAGGGACCAGGAGCTGAGTGATGCAGGTCATGGTCTTGTCTTACCATAGCAGAAAAGAGATGTGGGGGAAAGGCTACCTTGAAGTGTAATTCTGAGTAGAGACCAACCCATAAAGCTCAGTTAGCAGGTTGCTTTGCAGATAAGTACTATTGCTTTAGATCTTCCTTACTTTGCCTTTTTTGGGATCTACTTAGTATCCTCGACGGCTATGGCAGAGGGTGCTTGGTGCACTACATAGCTCTGGGAAAAATAAAGAGCAAAGGGCTTCTCTCAGGGAGGGGGGGAGACCCTCTTGTATATTGATATTTTGTCTTTGTTGAAATATGCTTGGTGTCTTTTGTCCTGTGGTAAAAGAAGGATGAAAAGAGGTGGCAAATGCTGCTGTTTGTACTTTCATAAGCACTACATGCACCTAGAAAAGACTCCAATTAGCAGTTTTTGGAAGACAAATTCATTTATTTTGAAAATGTGTGAATATGCTACTATGTACCTATAACTATCTATCTATCTATCTATCTATCTATCTATCTATCTATCTATCTATCTATCTATCTATCTATCTATCTATCTATCTATCTATCTATCTATCTATCTATCTATCTATCTATCTATCTATCTATCTATCTACCTAACTATATCTAACTACTATTCAGCCTTGAGGAGACTGAGGCAAGACTACATTGTGATTTTCAACATCCTATGAGGAGAAGCAAAGGGGCAGGTACTGATCACTTCATTCTTGTGACCAGCAGCAGGACTCAAGGAAATGGCATGAAGCTGTTGGGGAGGTTTAGGTTGGCTATCAGGAAAAATGCTTTTCACCCAGTGGTGTTTGATCACTGGAACAGGTCATAGCATTGAGCCTGTCTGAGTCCAAGAAGCATTTAACCAATGCTGTCAGGTACGTGGTGGGATTCTTGGGGTTTTCTCCAAAAGGCCAGGAGTTGGGCTCAATGACTGTGATACATCAGCATATTCTGTGATTCCGATAATGGCTCCTTGGCAGGAATTGAAACTGATTTATGGAGGCACCCTCCAGTCTCAGTAACGTGGCCTCCTGTGAGCTGGAGAGCCTTTGGGGCTGCTGGCCCTCCTTTTTTGTGGTCGCCGTGGTCCCTCGGGTGAAGAATCACTGCCCCTGATGGACTTAGGAGAGCCTGGGCACAGCCTTTCTGGTACCTCTTGGGACCCTTGTTGTTCCACATGGATGGTAGTGGAAGCAGAGGGGTGTGTACTTGGACCCCCACCAATGGCACTAGATGAGGTGCTCGGCATCTCATTCACACTGGATCTTGCTGGACCAGGGGTAAGAGATGAGGAGCTGCCCTCCTCCTGCCCCGTGGCACCGTGGGTGTCCCGCTGGCGTGGCAGGTAACGCTCCCTCCTGCGCTGCTGCTGCTCGGGGCCACGTGCACGCTGGGCCCTGGGTGTCACTGTTTCAAACAGCATCTCCAAGCTCTGACAGAACCATGAGTGCAGGGTCTGTTGGATCGCTGAGATGGCGGAGAAACAGCTCATCCAGTTCGGGAGCTGGAAGCCTCCCACAAAATCCTGGACATCTCCCGCTGTCCCCCCCTGTTGATGGTCTCCAGGGCGAGGGGGGTTGGGAGCATCTGGCTCTCTCTGAGCTCTGCTTGCCGGGAGGATAACTGGTGGTGTCATGGGTGGAACAAGGACATGCTCCTCAAAATCATCATCTGCCCGCACTGAGTGCAGGATGGAGGTCATCTTCCTCTTGCACAAGGGGCACCAGGCTTTGTTTTCGGCCCACTGCAGGATGCAGGCATAGCAGAAGCGGTGCAGGCACGGCATCCCAAAGCTGGGGTCCCCGCAGCTGCCCAGACAGATGGGACAGCAGTCTTCCACCTCTGTGTCCGTGCTGCTCCTGTACTGCGGTGGGCTGTGGGGAACTTGGGATGACGAGCCACTCCCCCTTGCTGCTTCTGCAGCAGTGCCTTCCATGCTGGGGAAGGGCAAGAGACACAGCGGTCACTGATGGGCCCAGGGAGGGGAGGAAGAGATACCCAGGTCTCTCAGGAAGGAAACCCTCCCAGCTCCCCAGGGTGATGTGTCTCTGTCCAGCTCACCTCTGCTGCTGTGAGCGCGCCTTCGTCAAGCCGCGGCTGCCTGAACCTGGCATGGCCAGGGAATGTCCTTCAGTGGCTCTGGAGTGAATAACTGAGTGCTGTGACCAGCTCTCAGCTCGCTGCCAGCTCCAAGGCCTGGCACTCCGTACCTCGCGTCCTGCTCGGCTGGAGTCTGTTCGCAGGTATGAGCAGTCAGGGCAGGTGACAACACAAGCATCGCTCGGAGATGCCTCGTTCCATCCCTTGGTGACCGCGGAACCCATTGCTTCGGTTCTTAGCAACACCAGAACCCGCTGCTCGCGGCTGACACCGCCCTGGGCCGTCCCTGCCATGGCGCTTCCTGGCAGCTCTGTGGGCCCAGCACATGTGTCTGGGGTTGCCCCTGCCCACCCCCTCGCCATCCCCTTGTCTTGTGCTCTGTTGGGGTGACCCAGCCCACTGCAGGGCTGGGGCAGCGGTGCCAATCAATCCCAGCCCCTCCCCTGGATCGC
>NW_008236442.1:4163592-4165510 GCF_000691975.1 Corvus brachyrhynchos | reverse complement strand
GCAGACAGGTATCGGGGGGTGTGGGGGTGCCCCAGCCCCCTGCAGGGCTGGGGCAGCGAGATGCCAGTCAATCCCAGCCCCTCCCCTGGATGGAGTTTCCCGAAGAGGCAGACTCAGAGGGTGGGTCGAGGGGCGGCTCAGAAGCCTAAGCCACACCCCCTGGGCGGTGCCCGGGTCCAAGCCGCCTCCCCCGGTTCGGGAAAATTCCCGGTTACTCGGTTGTTCACTGGTTCTCTGGTATAACTCCCGCCTCTCGGTTTCCCCCAGTGGTTCTTGTTGAATTGTATCCTCCCCCTGGCTTGTAACTCATTGGTTGTTTTCCCCTTTCACCGCGGTTTTCAAATTCCCTATAAAACTGAGGACAAGGCTCCGAGATCCCATCCCATCCCATCAGTCCGACCTCATCATCATCATCCCATCGCATTAAACCTGTTAGAAGCCAGACCCGAACAGCCTCTCTCTTCCTTTGTCTCCGAGCTAACGTGAGCCGATCCCGTCGTCTCCTGCCGTGTTCCCTCTGCCGAGAAGCCAGCGAGCTAGCCCAGCAAGCAGCTCTTTTCCTGATCCCGAAGTCGCTTCTGCGACGGGCAGAAGTAACGCAGCTGGACTGTCTCTGGCCTGGGGCACGCCAGAGTCGGTGCCTCGAGCACCAAACGCTGCGTTAGTGCTCGGCATCGGTGTTTCCCACCAGCCCCCCAGGCCTCGGCCATGGCTGCCCGGGGTTGTCAGGTTGCTCTGTCTGTGTCAGATGTCTCCGGGCATGCACGGCCAGAGGATTCACTTGGTAACACCTCATGCTGCTCCTGGAGCTCTTTTGCTGCAGGCCCGCCCTCTGGGCTGGTGCTTTTGCAGGTAGTTCTTCCTCTTAACACTTCACATGCTTTAGTTCTTCTTCTCCATGGTATCTCTGCTGGATTTCACAGGACCGGTGATCTCCAGTTCCCTTCTCTCTGGCTTGCTTGTTCAGATAAAGCAAGCCTTCCTGCTCTTTCACCTACTGCCACCTTGCACTTGTACCTTGTGTCCTTCCTCAGGCTGTGAGCCTGCAGTCAGGGCCTGCAAAGATGAGCAGAGGGTTGGGAATCATTGCTGGTTGTTTGGATCAGTGCAGTGAAGCCATTCTTGATTTTAGGTTACCTGGTGGTTTATTCCTAGCTTGAAGCTGGTCTTTTGAGTGAATCCATGAGCAGATTTGTGCCCAGCATAGGCCATGCTGGAAGGAGCAGTTCTTCTATGTGACTAACCGCAGTACACAGAGGAAGAAAAAGAATAACTTTGGGTTATTTTTTCCTATCTGATAGCTACCTAAATGGCGTTTCTGATAAAGCTCTGCAATAGATTGTGAAACTAGTTAGTGCTTTAATGTGCAGAGAGCACGTGCCAGAGTGGTAGCCACAGGGACCAGGAGCTGAGTGATGCAGGTCATGGTCTTGTCTTACCATAGCAGAAAAGAGATGTGGGGGAAAGGCTACCTTGAAGTGTAATTCTGAGTAGAGACCAACCCATAAAGCTCAGTTAGCAGGTTGCTTTGCAGATAAGTACTATTGCTTTAGATCTTCCTTACTTTGCCTTTTTTGGGATCTACTTAGTATCCTCGACGGCTATGGCAGAGGGTGCTTGGTGCACTACATAGCTCTGGGAAAAATAAAGAGCAAAGGGCTTCTCTCAGGGAGGGGGGGAGACCCTCTTGTATATTGATATTTTGTCTTTGTTGAAATATGCTTGGTGTCTTTTGTCCTGTGGTAAAAGAAGGATGAAAAGAGGTGGCAAATGCTGCTGTTTGTACTTTCATAAGCACTACATGCACCTAGAAAAGACTCCAATTAGCAGTTTTTGGAAGACAAATTCATTTATTTTGAAAATGTGTGAATATGCTACTATGTAACTATAACTATCTATCTATCTATCTATCTATCTA
>NW_008236442.1:4122740-4163331 GCF_000691975.1 Corvus brachyrhynchos | reverse complement strand
GTCGCTTCTGCGACGGGCAGAAGTAACGCAGCTGGACTGTCTCTGGCCTGGGGCACGCCAGAGTCGGTGCCTCGAGCACCAAACGCTGCGTTAGTGCTCGGCATCGGTGTTTCCCACCAGCCCCCCAGGCCTCGGCCATGGCTGCCCGGGGTTGTCAGGTTGCTCTGTCTGTGTCAGATGTCTCCGGGCATGCACGGCCAGAGGATTCACTTGGTAACACCTCATGCTGCTCCTGGAGCTCTTTTGCTGCAGGCCCACCCTCTGGGCTGGTGCTTTTGCAGGTAGTTCTTCCTCTTAACACTTCACATGCTTTAGTTCTTCTTCTCCATGGTATCTCTGCTGGATTTCACAGGACCGGTGATCTCCAGTTCCCTTCTCTCTGGCTTGCTTGTTCAGATAAAGCAAGCCTTCCTGCTCTTTCACCTACTGCCACCTTGCACTTGTACCTTGTGTCCTTCCTCAGGCTGTGAGCCTGCAGTCAGGGCCTGCAAAGATGAGCAGAGGGTTGGGAATCATTGCTGGTTGTTTGGATCAGTGCAGTGAAGCCATTCTTGATTTTAGGTTACCTGGTGGTTTATTCCTAGCTTGAAGCTGGTCTTTTGAGTGAATCCATGAGCAGATTTGTGCCCAGCATAGGCCATGCTGGAAGGAGCAGTTCTTCTATGTGACTAACCGCAGTACACAGAGGAAGAAAAAGAATAACTTTGGGTTATTTTTTCCTATCTGATAGCTACCTAAATGGCGTTTCTGATAAAGCTCTGCAATAGATTGTGAAACTAGTTAGTGCTTTAATGTGCAGAGAGCACGTGCCAGAGTGGTAGCCACAGGGACCAGGAGCTGAGTGATGCAGGTCCTTGTCTTGCTGCAGCAGCAGAGTGAGGTGAGGGGAAGACTGCTTCAAAGTGCAGTTGTGCGTGAGTAGAGACACACGAAGGACTAGTGGGAACTGAGTGAGAGTATTCCTGCCAAACCACAAATGTTCTTGTATCCTGATTAGCTATAGTCCTGACATTGCAAGCCATACAACTTCACCAGTTTTAAAGACCTGACTAAGTTCTAAGTCTGTTCCTATGTGTTTCCTAAGTCTCAGTTAGCAGACTGCTTTGTAGAAAACTTGTAAAACTTTATATCCTCCTCCCTTTGTCTTCTTTGGGACCTGTGGAGGGTCTTTAAGAAAGGTTGATGGGGCAAACTCGTGTGTGCCCATGGCCCAGGGAGCAAAACTGTAGTGATCCAGCCATCTCTTGTGGAAACCTTGGCAGATCATAAGGATCAGGAAGTTTGTGATCTGAATCTGTATCGAGAACTGCTCCTCATCCTGACAGAGGGTGAGCCTCTCCCCTGTTCGTGCTCTCGTGGAGAACGGCATCCTTTGAGCCTCACCTACCTCTGAGTCATTCTCAGAGGTAAAGATGGCAGGGAAAGGAGGGAACTGCCTTGCTGTTGCTCCTGGCTGCCCGCGTTGGCCTGCTACCCTCACCACAGCTTCTCTCTAGCCTTGGGTGAACCCCAGCTGTCTGCAACGGGACACCCTGAGATTGCAGGGCTGCCCCACCCTCCAGTGCAGAGCCAGGGGGGCAGTAAGAGAGCTCCTGCCTCCATCTCTGAAGTTGTGAGTGAGATTTTTTTCTATTTTTTTTTTTTTAATTCTTTGGTGGTTATTACTTCCTCTTGCCCAAGATTTCTTAGCCAGCGCTCAGGGAGAATTTGCCTTAAACGGGAAGTGTAACCAAATCCATTGCAAATTAGCAGTTAAACTGACAGAAGGACGTTGGAGTTTTTAGTTGTTGCGTTTTAAAGTTGGCCAAGTCATGCTGTGGATATAAAAGGATTGTTCTTCACACTCTGGCATGCTGGGCGTGGAGGCTACTGTGGTGTGTCCACACAATGTGGATGAATGTGGCATAATCTGGTTTGAAATAAACTTGATGACTTTCTTCTCCTTGGTCGGAATTAATATTGGGTGTTTATGAGAACTGAGAGCAAAATGCATCATGTCCTCATTTTTCCTACAGCTGACACATAGAGATGCTGTTGTTTAGGAGAAGGCCACTCACCAATCCATCCCAAGCCATGTGGAAAATGTTAGTGCTGCTGTATCTTGGATACAGTGCCTCTATTTTCCAAAGAGATGAACACTGTTAAGTGTATCTTTCTGCAGGAGCTGAGCCTCCGTTTAGGATTCTGGGTTCTCTTTTTCTGATCTTTTCTTACCTGCTGAGTGCTGACTGAGGTATTTCTGGGGTAGGTGCCAGGGTTGTTCTCTCACTAATGATTCATGTGCCCTTCACATGTTGCGCTGCAAAATGACATGTAACAGCATGTACCCAGTATTTACGTTGCATCGGCTTGGCTCTCCAAACACGTACTTTTGCTTTCATCTCGGAAGTTGTGCCGCTCCAATAGATTCATGGCGCTGCTGTTGGCAGAAGTTATTTGAACATTAATTTTTGGAGTATTTGAGGCCACCAGTGAAGCGCCCAGTGCTTTGCTGTGTCACGGTTTCTAAAGGTGGCATGTGATGCTGGTGGATCTGTGGTGTTCTGCAAAGGGATGCTGGTGCTTAGCACATGGGACTGTTGGGCACTTGGCTCTGAGCTCTGATGCTGCACAGTAACTCCTTTGCTATTCCTATCCTGTCAAAAAGGGGTGATGAACCATAATGTGAGAACTGTAGGTATCAGACTCCATGCAAATAAACCCCCTCCTAAATACAGATCTCGGTGCAAGTCAGCAGTGAGCAGCCAGCAGGGCACAGGTGGGGGTTGCAGAGCCCTGGCTGGGGTTCAGCTCTGAGCTGCTTAGCTCTGTGCCAGGGATGCCCCTGGACCACAGATTGCCCAATATGTTCCTAATAGAGTTGTGGCTTTTCCAAAGTAGATATGGCATGTGAAGGGAGACCACTGATTTAATTCCTGGAGACCACTAGAGAGCCATTAGCTGGTAATGGCTTTCAAACTGTCCTGGGGTGGTGGTGGTGGAGTGCGTCTCCCTCACCTTTGTGTGTAACACTTTCGAGTTTATAACGTTTTTCTAAATGAGACAGTAGTGTGTGCTAGGCTTTGGGTGGCCCACTTGAAACAATCTTAGAAGGGTTTGCTATTCAGAAAGAGCTAAGTGTTATCCTTAGAAATTCAGGCTCTTTTACAGGGTAGGAACGCATCTTCAGTCTGTGTTTAACATACAACATGCACTGGTCGGTCCATTGGCCTCTTCCAGGATTGCAATTCTGCATTGCTGCAGAGGCATTAGAAAAGTATAGAACTGGAAATATGGTCTTTATATATGTAGTCAAAGTACACTCCATACCTGTGCTAGATCAGGACATAAAGCGAGGAATAAAGGTTGATTCTGGAAAGCACGGTTCAACTTTTCTTACTCTGTGTTTTTATATCCAGATAATTCAGAGATACATAAAATCCTTATGAAATTTCAGAGTTCATAGTGAGGAATTAGTTCTAACAACATAATCTTGGAAAAAGAGATACTTTTCTTCTTAACCTGTGATTTGTCTAGTACAAGTTTCTGTTCTAGAAAATTTCTTTATCCTAGGAGAAAGAAAATACCTTCAGAGCCTCCCTTTGTCCAGAAAATTTGTGTCCTGAGTGATCCAGACAGTAAAACTCCATGAAGATCTATATGTTATTGGAGAAGTACTATAAAAAATTAATCCAATTTTCTATTCTTCTGGTGTAAATAAATGACAAAAAAAACCAGCTTGAAACCAAAATGGCCACTTTCTGAGTTTTATGCAGAATAAAAGGCTGTTTATCCTTTCCACTTTACTTTAAGCCATGGTTTTACTATTCAAGAAACAAATTCTAATCAGCCACCGTATCAGACAAATGGGAGCTTTAGTGAGAGGTTCGTATGTTGGGAGGGAGCACTAAGATTCTCATTATAGTGCATGTCTGAATAATTAGTAGGCCCACTCTGCACTTTTTTTTGGCAGTAAGAAGAAACTCTCCTTTCAGTGCAGCGACAGACTGACAGGAGCATCGAGCAGTGCAGTCATTAGTGTGTGTCTGCCATCAATGTCATGTTACGGTGTCAAATTAGTTAGTGCCCCCTCCGGAGCCAAGCTGGACCTGCAAATTATCCTCCTACATCCCAGGAAACCGTGTTTGCTAAACCTCAGATCAAATGGGAACAAATGATTAACATGGCTCATAAATTAACTACTTTACAGGCTTATAACTTTTTACAAGTAGATAATAAAGACAGAATTTTTAGGACTGTGTTGTATTTACTTCAAAGCTGTGATGTATTCTGGTTTTAGTTTTTTTTTTTTTTTTTTTTTTTTTTTTTTTTTTTTTTTTTTTTTTTTTTTTTTTTTTTTTTTTTTTTTTTTCCTGTGCCTATTTGTTGTAGATAGGTTTGCTTTTCTCTTAGGGGATAAAAAAATTGTATACAGCCAAGGAAATAATGTTTAGAAAATCTAGTGTCCTAAAGGAAGCAAATGTAAATCCACTGAAAACAATATAATTAAGTTTGTTATCTCATTGCCCGATAAGTCGCTGACAATAGTCTTTCTTCTTGTAGTGGCAGTTGTTCGTTAATGAGTTCACCAATTAAGTTTGAAAGATTACAGCCTTTGCCAAGAGGATTTATCTGTTTAAAAGCATTATATTTTTTGTGATACATTCTTACCATATTGTAAGCCTCTTTGTTAAAGAGGTATAAGACTACCTCTTAAACACATTAAATCCTATTACAGGCCCAAAAATAATTTTACAATCTGTTTACACATTAGCATCTACAAAACTGTAACAAATCTGTCCAGAGATGTCTGTTTTGAGAATAGGATGCTAACAGATAGTGCACTCTCTTGAAGCTGGATTGCCCTTGTGAAACGAGTGCTTTTTTGCTGCAGAATAATTGTTTTATAATGATTTATGACTATGCAAATAATATTCTTTTTATATCTCCCCCTTTTTAAATCTCTCCTCAGCTGCGTTTTTTAACCAATGCAGAAATAGTACTGAATTTTTAGTGCTCTTTTACAGCTTTTGAATCTAAAATAAACTGAAAAGAGTAAGTTTTGTACTTTCTATATATTAAAGTCTCATTCCCCCACATGCAAGTACTCTTACCTTTCTTTTGTACCTTCGAGGGGGTGAGTAAGCCTTGATGTCAGAGATCAAATCAGCATTTTGGAAAGGGCCTAGCATGCAAAAACGTGCAAAATATATCTATTCATAAGAAAATGTCTGAAAATGCCAGAGGTTATGCTCAGTTTATCTGTCAGCAAGTTTAACTTAAAGTAGGTGGTAGTCAATTTAGTAAATACTTTACTAATATTGTAACTATAAAGAACCATGAGTGCAGTCTCAGCATCCTGACCTGTGCACATTTTAATGACTCTGCTAGGGAAACACGCTGTACTGCAGATTAGCAATAACATTTAAAACACAAGTAATTTCTGCAGGAGGGTTTGCTTGTGTACAGTCATAGTGAAAACAGGAGAGAAAATTGTGCTCTTTAGTTAATCCTGGGAAAGAAAAGTTGTTGTTGTTGTTGCTTTTATATATCCAGTGCACTTGGGCACATCCTTCTCTGAGTAATACTCGTGTAGATCAGTGGGCTTTATCAGGGATAATCTTGTGACATTATTTTTTCTGAAGTTTCAGTGCCTCTTTCCTGGGTCTTCGTCTTCTCCCTCCAGTGTGCTCACTGCAGTCCTTTACATGCAACTGAAGGAAGAGGCAAGAGTGATTTCACACATCAGAGCTGCCCTAAAGCTCGTTCCTCTGAATTCCTTGTTGCCACACGCCTGCAGACCTGCTCCTGGCACAGAGCCCTCTCCCTCCAGCCTGGCCCATTCCCCAGTGATGCCCCAGCCTCCAGAAGCAGCAGTGCTGTAGCAGAGCCCCACAGGCAGGGTGGCAACAGCTTGGGGTTTTTTTAAGCCTGATATTTCCCTGTCACTTTGCCTTTTTCTGTGAAGTCAGGCCCTGGGCAATGCATTTCCCCTGGATGGTTTCCCAACCCCTCTTAGGAAACAACAAGGATATTTGCTAATATGATAAACCAGCTGGGAACTGCATCCCCAGTTCAATCCTGCCTTAATGTTTCTCATCACTTTCTTACATATAAAGTGCCTGCCGTGAGCTGGTAGCTCATAGCTGAGCAGTTAATAAATGTGATATATCCCCAAAGCATTGCACCAGATGCCCAGCAGCAGCTCTAAATCAGCAGGGCTGCCCCAGATCTGCCACTGGTGGGGGGCTCTGGTTCACATCACCTTGAAAAGCTAAAACCTGTGAGGTTCTAGAAGCAGAGTTAGAGGTGAGACTCTGTGTTTGACTAGTCACCTTACTGTGGTTTAAATATTACTTCATTGGAAATAAGACCACCCACCACCTCACACATGCTGTGTATGCTGCTGTCCTACACATGGCATTTAGGGAAATAATTAAATTATACCTGTGGGATAGTGCTACTTGGTGCCTGCTTAGCAAGACAAAATTACACTCCTGGTTGTGAAAAAAAGAATTGTAAATTAAATATACTGTGAATTGCCTAATTGTTGAGAAAAACATGGGAGGTTTTTTCACATCTTTAGCCATTGTCAAAATCAAATCAAATTCTGAAAATACTGAGTGCTTTCCTTTCCCCCCCTCAGCTCAGTTGGTACCTGGTGAGAAACACTGCTGGATGCTTCTGTGGATCTGCAATAACTGGGTTGATCTGGAGCACGGTGGGGTTGCCTCCATCACATCGTGGCTGTTGAACTGTCCCAAGCAGCCCTCTTTAGTCTGCAATTTCTGAGGAAGCTACTGCAGTCCCAAATCAGACTTTTTCTTCAGTTCCAGCCCCACTTAACTTCTTGTGTCTTTGCTCCCTTCCTTACCTTCACCCAACCACATAATTGCTTTATATTGCTTTAACACGCCAATCTGTGAAACTGCTCCATTTTCTCGGTTATTGAGCTATTTTCCTTGTTCTTTTGCGATAGAAATCCTAAGAGATTGTGCCTTTTGCACAACAGCAGATTTATGTTTAAGGAGACTGGCAGTCCTTGGAAAATGGGAAGTCTCATGTCTTTATCCTCGGATGATGATACTGAAGAGAGGATTTCTAGTACCAGTAGGCTTGGATGTTGGCATGTGGAAATGATGCCAAAAGCCTATTTGATCTAAATACATGTATTCACAAGTGTGGGGGGGAAAATGCTGATTCTGATATTGAGCACTGCAGTCTGCTTTGTGTTCTAACCTAAGTGGAGCAAGCTGGCTTAAATCATCAAATATTTTTGAACTCTGCATGGAGGCGGCTGTTGTCTTACAGAGTGAAGGCAAAGCTGACATGTACTGGCATGCTCGGAGCAGACTTTATAGCACTGAATAAGGATCACATCGTATTTAAATCACAACAGGACAAACCACCCAACCTTGCCTACCCTTGGGAATGGGGAACACCCCTGGCACTTCCTTTTGGGGTGGGAAAGCTCCCTTCCAGATACATCCCAGGTACTGATAAGGAGCTTGGAAGCTTTAGTTAAACTGAGTTAATCACGGTTGTTTTCATTTTTATGGTACATGTTGATGTGTTTGCAGTGACACCCTCTACTATTTTTTCTTTCGTGCTGTTTAAAAAGAAAAACCAAGAAAACAATGTCCTGTTTGCATTGAACAAGTGCTTGAGGGTACAGCATGGAAAATGAGTTAGAATTTCTGTCTTGGGAAAAACATACAAATTTTGTGCTGGGTTTTTGATACTGAATGATCAGTTTCTGGTTTTATTAAAGCAAAACATATATATTGTACAAGGATAAGTGTTATATTTATAAACACTTCCCTGGCTCTATGGGTTCTTGTTCCCTTTACAAAAAAAGCTGTTCATGCTGCAATAAAAATACATACATTTAATTCTTAAGGAGACAGTTTATGCATTTTACTCCTGGTTCACAAAGAAAGTTTTGCTTAGCAGAAACCTGCAGTTCCTTTCAAGGCAGCTGCATGAATTTACATAGGAAATACAAACTGGCACAAAGAATAAACTCCTTAAACCTGGAAAGGTCTCTGGTGAGAATCTCTGTTCAGAGATGTTACAGTGTGAGCACTGGGCATTTCCTGTGCTGTCCTTTTGGTTTTCTTAGACAAGTTCTAACTCTGTTTTTGGGAAGTTAAGGTTGCAGCACATTGGGACTGCAAAGCCTGCTAGTTATGTAGTGGTCAATTAGAATTACCAAGTCACAGAATGGTTTAAGTCAGAAGCTCAACTTGTTCCAACCCCCTGCTATGGGCAGGGACACCTTCCAGGTGATCAGGCTTCTCTAAGCCCCATCCAATGTGAGCTTGAACACTTCCAGGAATGGGGAATGATTCATCCACTTGTTTGAAAATAGTATTTCTGTGTGAACATCCATGGGCAGGGTTAAGGGAAGCTCAGTGGTGTTTCAGGTTTGATGGCTCCTGTGCTGGTGCTGGGGTGGGGAGCCCTGTGTAGAGACTCTGTCTCTGCTGGAGTGGCATGGCTCATCCAGGTCAGGGTTGGGGCTGGCTGGGACCAGCTGCTGTTTCAAGGGTGAGGGAAGGGCATATTCTGGGCTGAACCCTTTTCTCCGCATGCTCCAGCTGTGTTTGGATGGGGCAGCAGCAAGGCTGCAGATGGGCACAAGGGCAGTGCTTAGTGGTATCCCCAGGGATTGGGCTGGATCCGAGGTGCCGGAGCAGCCCCTGCCCAGCTCCCAGTGCTGACGGTTACGCTTTTTCCAGAAAGCTGGTGGCAAACCTTCAGCTGCTGGTGAGCTTGTGTGCTGCCTTCACCAGTGGCTTTGGTCTGACCACAGGTATGAAGAAAATGGGCGTCGGGCATGAGCCAACGGCTGGAGGAGCCTTGGGTAATCTTTCTGTAACCATGGGCAGGAGCGTGCTGCCCATGATTTGTGAGTTCCTCTGCTTTGAAAGCACCCTGAGTGTGACTGTACCTACATTAACACAGGGAGTGGGTTTCCCAAGCCAAAGAGTCAGTGTGACCTTTGATGGGCTCCATGAAACAAGTACAGAGATTATGAAGAAGCAAATCCTGTGCTGAACTGAATGATCCTTCAGTGGGCATAAGGGACCCAGACAGCCAGCAGGGAGGCAGCCTGCACAAAATGTTTCAGGCTAACTTACTTTGGGTTAACTGGTATGACAGAATGATGAATGCTGAGGTTTTGTGATGCAGCAATTGCACAAATGTTGAAATGTTAATTGTGTGGGCTCAGCTGCCTTGGGCTGCATGTGCCGTCCCTCAGACAGTGGCTGCCCCGGCAGCTGCTGACCCAGGGACTGGAGCTTGGCAAAGGCAGTGTGGCTGCTGGGGAGGAGCTGAAGTGTGAGCTCAAGGCTGTCTTGACCTTTGGTAAAAATGGTTTCTAGCTTTGCTTTTCTTTTCTTATGGTGCAAACGTAGCCCAGAGCAAACTGTCCTACTTGTTTGTGGGCACCATGTCTGCCTTTGTGCATTGTGTGAATGTGAAGAAACAGGGTTAGGTAGTCCCATGTTTTGACCTAAATACCTTGACTCTGCAGACAACTACACTGGGCTGTGCAGTGGTGCTGGGAACAGAGCTCACTTTCTGCAGCTCTGCAGTGGGAATCGTGTTCTGAACAGAGGTTAGAGGCAATCTGTGCAGGAGGCAAGTGCAATTTAACGTCAGCTGCGTGGGATAGCAGGACTTTTCTGCAGGCTCTTGACTATTCCCAGCTTTAAAAATCAAGTCCTGCGTAATTTGCCCAAAGAGATGGAAGGGTGGAAGCAGACCTCAGGCCTCCCATTTCTCTGCTTTACTTCAACCACAAGATTGTGTTTCCCACCAATTTCACACGTATGAATGCATGAGTTTGAACACACAAAATCAGAGACACAAACTCAGATGCTGTCTTGAGGCACCTTTGGCCCTTTCTTCTGTTGTTTTCTCCATTTGGGGCCTTAGGGAAGGCATGATGAGATCTGATTAGCAGTAAGTCTGTTAATTATAACTCCTAAATTAGAGCATCAGTGCAGAAGCATCACTTTCTGATTTGGATTAAAAAGCCCTTCATCTCAACAAAGCACAGCCACTTGCAGATGATAGCAGAGTGCACTGAGATGCATCAGATCAAAGTGATGCACTTCATGTGTGATGCCAAAATGGCTAATGAATTACTTAGACTAAGATTTATTACCCACTGTTTACTGATGCTCTTGAAAGGTACTCTCCAAAGCTATGAGTTTATGTTTACACTCACCTGCTGGTTTATCTTTCTGTTCCACCAAGAAGCTCCTCTGTGAGGTGTCTGACTTTAAATTTAGTGAAGCCTGGTGTGGTCCTTCCTTAAGTTCTGGACTTGGTAGAAGTTTATTCTTGGGGTGGGACTGAACATGGGGGCATTGATCCAGAGGGCCTGTAGTTCCTGGCTGTGTCCAGAGCTGCTGGCCCCATGTATGTTTGCACAGAAGGGTAACAGATGATGTCTCACTCTCACCTTTACACTCTCCTCCCCCCGCTCTGCCCTTCTACAACCACCCTCCTTCTCAGCTTTCCATGTCAAGGACCTCTCCCAAAATACCTCTGATTCATTTTTGTTTGTCTGAAGGTCTCCATGTGTCCTCAGGATAATGAGAAGGCACTGAGGATCATTACACAGAGCTTGCTGAACAGCTTCTGACTCTCTTCCTCTGCTTTAGACAAGAGGTTTTGGGTACTGCAGGCCATGATATGAACTAAGCTGTGGGTAGGGTGATTTTTTGCTGCTTTTGTTGCTCCTGTGCCAGGGTTATATTAGGCATGAACAAATCCAGGCTTCTGGAAAACATTTAGGCTGTAGATTTAAGGACAGGAGATGTTAAGAGAATCCACCTGGCTTGACATGGAGCCATAAAAAATAGGAGTGCCATGTGAGAACTGAGTTACCAGAACTTCCCGTTTCCAACTTTCTTTATACCAGGATTCAATAGCCAGTGGTGTGGCCATGTACATAACACAGACTTCCACAGTTGTCTTCAGTTGCAATTTGTCTAAAAATAGGGTAAGACAAAGCACCTATGTCTGTTGGGGTGGAAGTTTGACACAAGTAGATGAAATGGCCTGGCTGTGTACAAAGATACAGGAACAACTATTTTTGCCTTCAGGACTTGTTGGGCAGAAAATAACTCGGTCCTACCAAAGCTGGGACATCTGGTACATGAAAGTGTTTTGTAATGAATTGGAAATGGCATTACTGCAATATATATAATAACATGGAGATGGTGCAGTATGGTGTGGGGAACTTGTGTAGAAGATAGAAAATGTCATGGTTTTCACATACATTGTGGAAAAGAGAAAATAACTTCAAGTGTAAAGGATATGGAAATTCAGTGAATAAACATCAGTGCATTCGAGGATTTTTCATGCAACAAGCTAGATTTATCTTTCACAGAAAAAAATCTATAAACATCAGTGACTGCAGTTAGATGAGAAATTCTGGGTGTGCAAGAAAACCTGCTTTTCAATAGATCTCAATTTCCTTAAATTTAAACAATCAAACATTAGAAGTTCTAAGGTCTGAGTAATTTCTCATTTGTATCAGTTTCATCCAGGACACCTCCTGAGATTTGAAAAAAGCTGTGCTGTTTAACACCTGAGTAAGCGAAAACCAGCTTCATTTTTCTGTTTGAGCTCAACAACATTTCAACAGCTTGTTTCTTAACAGGCAAAATGGGCTAGAACTGTGAAAACACTCGGTTCACTTTGGGCAATAATTCACCAGGGCTGGGCAACTTGTAAACACGTTGAGAAACCGTTCCTTCCAGATTTAACCAGGGGCTGGCTGGGAGTAGGAAAGAAATCCAACTTTTCTTGAAAAGCTGGGATTTCTGTTCTTTCATTGTTTTGAACCAGTAAAGGTCTCATGAAATGCAGGTGCAGCTCTGACTTCCACCTAGGGCAATGAATAACTTGACAAAGAACATTATCTCCTTGTTCAGAAGCAGATGTGGTGCCCTTACCTATTCCATTGCATGGGAGAAGACATAGGAACCTGGAAGTGCAAGACCACCTTCATGGAGTATCACATATTCCAGTATTTTTGTTAGCTCATGTGTTCACAAACTACATCCACATGGTATAATACCCCAGAGACATATAGTATAACATGATGCAGTTTACTTCTAAGTCAGGCCTCTGTTGTATGGCCTAAAAGCTTTGTAAGAGTTTAGCAGCAATATCAAGAAAAACCAATGTAAGTGGTCCATTAATGAATAGGGCCTTGAGTGTCAGGAAGCAGACGTTGTTGGAAACTTGTGTAATATTACTGTTGGGTTTTATTAATTAAATATAGCTATTAATATGACCTTGGATTTAAACACAATGACCTCTTTTGTGAGTATGATTAGCAGATGTTTACCATAATTCTTCACTCTGTGAAAAATGCTTGTTGCACCCAATAAAAACAACCATATTTACTTTGCTAAATCAAATATTTGAAACTTGGGTCTTACTTTATATATCATGGCTCCAGTGTCTTAGACTTTCCAAGTTTAAGGTTGAGAGCCCTTGGAGTAACATATGTGGTAGATCTGGGAGTACAATGACCTATTGTATCAGGGAGCGCTTTCCCCCTTCTCTTTGGCATTGTATCTACTACAGTGGAACCAGTGTGCTTCACCAGCCTCTGGATTTTATTTTTACAGAAGGGTGAGGAGAGCATTTTTGAATCCACAAGGTTTTCTGTATTTTGTCCATTACTTGCGGGCAACTTCCTTTCTAGAAGAACTGCAGCAATGGAAGCAGGAAGCCCAATTCCAGTTCTTAAAATAAAGCTGGAAGTTATTTTCCTTTTCAGTAGCATCTCACCTAATTTTAGACTTTGAAAAGTCTAAAGTTTACCAATAATTTTCCTTTTCTCTTACCAAATCCAGAATTTAGAGGTGACAAATCCCATTAACATCCCCCCAAATGCCACCTGCTGCCCTCAAACTATTTTCTGTGTATATTGAGCGTTGGTTCATAACTGCTGGGGTCGGTTTTAGTAGCGGGTCTGCTGCCTGCTTGTCTGCAGTGCTGAAAGGAAATAGCAAGGGAACAAAACTATGCTTTTCTTGGGAAACCACTCCCTTTGGAATGGAGAGATATGGCTTGCCACTTTTATTTTGTTTCCCCCTCCAAAGTAAGCAACAACACTGCAAGGATCAGGGCCAGCAAGAAAAGAATATTATTTAAAAGGCGTCATCTATCTAGCCCAGTGTATTTCAGGAAAAGGAGTCTCCCGCTTCATATTTTAAGGAGTGTAATAAAAATAGCAATTGGTTTAAGAAAGGGGCTGACAGACCGGAGAAAGTGACAGCGCCAGCGCAGGGAAATAGTGCTCCATTTATCTGAGCACGCGAGCACATTGATAACGCTGCTCTCTGCAGTAGGTGCTATCAAATCCCAGACAATTTGTATCCCCGGCGTGGCAGGTTACTTACATGGGAACAAGTCTCCCTGACGTTATTGCAGATCATCATTAACTAGCTACTGCTGTTTGTTTGCTGTTACCTGCTGCACGGTGTTCCCGAGTCGTGTCGGATCATTTGTACACCTCACCCACTTTAGGGACCTGCCGCTTCCGAAAACACACCCGGCCTGGCATCTCTTCCCTTGCTTCCTTTTCCATGGGGGAAAAAATTACTGGGTGCAGCTTCCGTCTTGCTTTAACCTAAGCAAAGGTTGTGTAACGAACATCTGACAGGCTGTGAGAAGCAGCTACACTGGGCACAGACAAAAGGAGGGGCAGAAGTAATAAGGAAGAAGGATGGGCTCCTCTTCTCCATCCTCAGATCTGCTGTTGACAGGGGTGTGGGTGTGTAAGGATCCAGATAAGACTTAACGGCTCTAGGTGGGATATCCTGCTTTCTGAAGATCTTTAATCAGTTGGACTGGCATCCTATAAGCGCATTTCTTGATTATCTTTCTTGGCATGTTTCAGTTTCCTTTTCCTTTGTTCAGTAATATTTGTGATTATTGTCTTTATTAAAATGCTAGCTCCTTTGCAGCTTGCAACCTGAAGGCTTTTTTTTTCCTTTTTTTTTCTCTTTTTTTTTTTTTTCATTTTTGCCAGTTTTTAACGTTTTATTTGGTGATTTTTCCAGCCTGATTAGTTTTCTTTCAGTAGTACTTACTCCTTTACTGAAAATACGGGGCTAGAGCATCGCTTTACAAGTCTTTGGAAGCCAATTGCAAAATCTCCATTGAAGCCAGTGCATCTCTTGATTTGTAGTTGACAGTTTGCCCCATTATATCTACCCTAAATAGTTACAGGTTAGGTCACTTGGGAGGGAAGGCTATAATTTTGTCTGAAAGCACAGTTTGGTGAAACTATGATATCAGCCCAACTATTATAAAACATGAAGTGCTTTGTCTTCTCCCTTATAAAAATGTGTAATTTCTACCCATTATCAGTATTATTACAAGAGTCCTTGCAGTAAACTTGTCTTTTGATAGGCAGAAACTTGTCTTTGCTAGGAATGAGTACAGTGAAGTGTTGCTTCTTTTTTAAAGGCGAATAAATAACACAAGTGAAGTTTACTAGAACACAATAAAGCTGTTTCCAGGAAAGCTGCTGCAGAGTCAGGTAGGACATGCTGAAGATTTATACTTGGGGTGAACATGTGCAAGTACCATAATGATGCTGTAGAGAACATTGGAGTAAACTATTTGATCAACAGATGTGTCTAAAGAAAATACATGGTTTGGATTTCTGACTGGCTTTCAGATTACAGGACAGTTAAATGAAAGTTCCTTTAAATATGTGCATGAAAACTTCATTGTGGCTGAGGGGGAGATCAGGTCTAGCATGGTTACCTCTTTCTGAGACAGACCAACCCTTGACTGACCACCAATCCCCTGGATTGTGAAATCAAGGATGAGCTTCAGGAGAAGGAGAAGCTGCACAATGAAAGGCTGGTCTTGACATCAGGCAACTCACTGTGCAGCTGCTACCATGAGAAGGGTTATAAAACCAAATTGTTGCTTATCCTGGCTAAGTGTGCAATTGTTTTGAACAAATTCAATCAAGAATCAGGAGATTTATAGTGAAATAAAGAAAAAAAAAAAAGGAAAAAGATCAATAAAAAGGGTGGAGTAGCAGCTGTGATTAAGGAAAAAGATTACTGTTGATTTATTGATTTGGTCGTCAGCTTGCCATCTCAATCAGGGCTTTTTTTTGGTTAATGTTATTTATACTTTAGTGTCATATGCTAATTAGAGTAGATTGTAATTAAGTCTCCAGGTCTGAAAATATTAGGCCCCACGTAGCACAAAGTGTTAGCATTGCATGTTACTGGAAAGAGAAACTTAAGGCTGGAAAGCTGGTGCTGAGCACAGAAAAAGGCCCGTTCTCTCTGCAGTGCAAGAAGCAGTTTTTGTGGTCACCCTTTCTGGGAATGCCAGAGAAAGATGATTGCAGAAAGCTGTTGTGCCAGGCTTCTGAGTTTTGAGGGAAGTCACTCTGGCCAAGCCCATCTTCCCCTGCATGGAGTGAGAAACATTCCTCAGGCTCATGTTGAAGGTCTCCTTTTCTCTGCAGAGAACTCAGTTTTGGGGCACTTCTGTCTTCAGACGATGTTTTCTGTTTGCTGGGTGTGGGTTAGCACAGCCCCTTGGCCTAGGGTCTTACTGCAGTGGGCAGCACAAATTATAGGAGCTCCCAAGGCCTGCGCTTTGGTTTGAGCTGAGAACAGGATAGTTGAAGACTTATTTTCTTTTTTCCTGTGTAGAGGGAAACATGAGAACTCCTTGTTGTGAAGCGGTAGAACTGAGTCACCAAGGGTTTAGTCAAAGAAGAAACACATCAGTGCAAACCAGAATAAAAAAACGTGCTTTCTTCATTACTCATTATACCACAATGGGAATCAAAATCACTCAAAAATTGTTGTAACAGCTATATGTTGCTTAGATAAAATAGTCTGGAAAGGAGAGATTTTGTGGGAATCACTTCTGATTTATGCAATACAATATGTGAAGCCAACTTGCTGTGATTTTTTTCCAGTTATGTGCAATTATGTGAGATTTAATCAAAGAACTTCGAATTACTTGCATTGCTCCATAGCGCTTGTACGGTACCTCTGGGTGTCACTGAATGAGTTGTGGCCATTTATGTGTATTGCTCTTGCAAACAACACAGTGGGAAAATTAATTTAAAATTTCCTTTTATATCTGGATGCTTAATTTTTAGAGCTGCGCTATGTTCTGTGTTGGTTTTCTGTATTTGAAGCATAAATCCCATTTGTAAGACAAACTGTAAGCAATTCTATTTTGCCCTTACAGAATAAAGAGATTTACTGTATAATTTACTGGGAATGGAGGCTGAGTTTAACCTATTGTGTCAAACCCAGTCCTTAACCTCCCTTTCCTGCTTCCATATGGATAGCCATTGTGTGGAGATTGTGTCTTGGGTGGAATAACAGACCCCAGCAGATATTGCCCTCTAAAAAATGTGCTGTGCCGCTCAGCCCAGGAGTCAGAGCCACGTCACCCGTATGGTCCACAAGTGATGGAGTCACCAACCCTTGGCTGGTTGGGATGATGGGGTTGTCAGCTCTAGAGCGCAGATGAACCTTTGAGGTTAGTTGGGAGCACATGGGACTTTCTGGGTAACCAGTTCTTCCCTGCCACACCCTGCCAGCCTCTGAAGGGGCCTTTCACGCCTGTGGAAATGCAGCAAGTGTGTTTGCTCTGTGCAGTCACTCACAAGTGCACTTCAGTATCATTAGAAGGAGGGATTTATTAGTTTCTCCCATTTAAGAAGGTTTAATTAGTTCCTGTAATATTTCATATTTTACATACAGGAAAGATACAAAATGGCTCCTGAGGAAAATGGAGCCAGCTCCAAGGGAAAAGCCCTTCTCCAAGCCCTGACCTTGGGAAGCCTTTGTAAAAGCAAAAATGTGACAGAAGAGTCTTGTCAGTTCTCAGCACCTACTTGATTTATTATTTTTTATAGAGCAACTACCTCGCAGCAGCTGGAGTGGTATATGAATTTTCTTGGTGCGAACCCACATGTAGGGCAACAAATATCACATGAAAAGATGTTGGCCAGTTCTTTCTGCAAAAAAAGATTTTGGCCAGTTCTTTCTGTGTTGTTGTGCTGGCGCCAGCACTGGCAACCTCTCCACTGCTGGTTGGTGCCATGGTCAAAGCTCTCTTGGCAGGCAGAGCATTGGGGACTTAGAAGATTCACAGCCCCCAAGTATTTAAATAATAGAAATACATAGTGTATTATTTTTCAGAAAGATCTAACTTTGTGTATCAGCAATTCAACACTTTGGACTTTGGTTAATCTTGCAATGGTTGTGAAAGAAATGCACTCTTTTTATAAATCTATGTCTTAGAAAATACAATAATTGCTATTTAGCCATACAAAATAAATAGCTACATAAAAATGAGCTTCTCCCGTAGGAAAAGAAATAGAGCCTATAAAATTTATTATTTTTGTTGATCTTTGCCTGCTCTCTTGTAGCTGCCGGAAAGGTGGCTTTGCATTTGCAGAGCTTGGTGCACAAATAAAGGAGTAAATAAAAGGGTTTGCTGACGCAAGTGTTGCAAGGAACGCGCAGCACGTGAGTGGAAAACCACTCCAATGGGCAAACAAAGCGATGTGCTGCCTTGAGTATCCCAAGCAAACCTGGGAGGAGTGGAAAGCAGTAGTGATTTTTTGTCTTTTTTAGTGTGAATGTTTTTAAAACACTGCTGACTGTCAGTGTCAACAGAGAAGTACAGAGGAAGAAAAGCAGAAATAAAAGCATGACTAGAAAGGTGCATCAGAATACAGTAATTACAGAAGCTTTATTTTTGCTGCCTTTGATGCCAGCATAAGTATGTGAAAACTCATGCACTGCAGAGGACAGGTTTGTGGTTGAAATACACTTGATAGATTTTGACAAATTAAACAGTTGTAAAGATGTTTGGAAGTTTTCCAGATCTTTACTGTTATTTATGTCACTGAACTAAAAAATCAGTGGTTAATTTGCAGTTCTTATAATTTTTATGATACTTATGTTGTTGTAAATTTAGCAGTGTGCGGCATCAACTCAGCGGGATGCATTTTATGTTGTCAGCTACCTTTTGATATCATAATAGATTTCAGTTGCCAAAGCTTCGGGGAGAGAGAGAAGAAAATGTGTAAGTGTGCTGTGTGAGCGCCTGGATCAGACCCAGGTAGGAGAGGAGTCGGTGCGGGGTGGTCCCTGAAGCCAGGCCTGGTCCTTGGGGCACAGGGGAGATGCTCCAGAGTCCTCTGCCAGTAGTGACAAATGTGTTTTAAGTGGTAAGGATGGATAAGATGCTGATAGGATTGGGCCCTGCAGTATCATTGGTGGGTCTTTGAAGTCTGCGTGGCTGTGTACAGCTGGTAATGGCAGCAGTGCAGAGCTCCTCAGGCCTTGTCCTGCCACATGGACCTTCTCCTGATGCTGCATCCTAGCAGTGCACGGTGTGGGCTGTGCCTAACAGGTGGCAGGTTGAGATCTGGTCTTCCAGCAGTCGTCAAACTCATGTGTGTCTGTGTGTAACCTGGTTTTGGGGAATTCTCCACCCCCAATTTACTTCTGCTAGTGACCTTCTCCATACACAGTGGTCCAGAGTGTGTTTCCTGGGTAAATACAAGCTAAAGAGAGAGGAAGTGAATCTCCAACATGATGTGGTTGGACATGAGAGTAGCTTCTGTCCTGTGGGATGGTGTTGATCAAAAAGGGAAAGTCCTAACTTGCATTTTACAGAGTGCCTCTGATACCTGAATTCACACATTTTTAAAATAGATACTTCTTGCACTATTTTTCTTTTTATGGAGATTCCCTATTCTCTGTATTTATAGACTTTTCTTCTGTTGTCTGCTATCCTGGAAGATGGAGAGAGATCTTAAATTTAGGTGACCTAAAGGAGAAATGTAGTTGTTTCCCTCTTGGGAGGCTTTTTTTAGTGGTTAAAAATACTGCTTTTAATCTGAGGAGTGAGACCTGGCTCAGGAATATGTCACACATGAAATGGACTTCTTATAAAGCCTAGCCATGCCCTTCCCATCTTCTGCTTCTTTCAACATTTGCCCTTTGCCTTCTAAGCCTGAAAATGGAAGAATTTATTAACGATTGTTTCCTCAGTGTTTGTGGCATTAGCCACGTTTCTCAAGGGCGTTTCATGTGCTCTTTCCACTCTAACGGGATTGTCCATTGAGTTCAGCTTTGGCACGTTGGGGATCCATTTGCACAGATAGCTGATTAAGCTGAACCTTCCTCATCCGTAGGTAATCCCAAAATACGCAAATTGTTAGCGTGACATTGGTTTTCGAACATTTTTAGGTTTATAATTAAGCGCTTTGTAGTTGTCCTCCACCTCCACTTCCCTCCTCATCAGTCCTTAGCTGTGCTGACTCCAGCTCTCCCATTCCCTTTTTCTTTCTTGATTATCTCTTTATTTCTTTTCTTTTCCCCTGGAGGTAGTTTTATGTCTGGCTCTTTCTCTAGGTACCGCTTCAAAGCTGCATGGCTTGGAGCAGATTTTTGGGCACAAAGAAATTTTGCAAAAAGAGCATTCTGTCACTGCTTGGGATTTTGCTGGGTATTGCTTCCCAAGATGACAACGGCCAGTGCTGGAGTGAGCACAGCCACTACTCTGAGGGGAGGATACTCATTCACTCTTGATTTGAGGAGAGACTGGAGATGGGACAGCTGAGAGGGGTTTGTTTGGAAATTGCCAGCCAAGAAGGAGGTGAGGTGTTGGTGTGAGCAGTGGGGAGCTCATGTTACCTTGGGCTCCTGCACTGGTACTCTTCAGGTGGAAGATGCTGCTCTTCTGTGTTGGAAGAACAAGATCCAATTTCCCTTTTGCCTTGCAGCAGCAGACTCGTATGTTAGTCTGCATTCGCTGGCTAGACTTATTCTGGCTAATGTTTGCCAGATTCTTCTATTACATATTAAAATAAGATCGTATGAGTGGGTTTTCTTTTTGTGCATGTTTCAAAAAACTAGGCCAGCCCTAACAAGCACATTTTCGTGTTTTTGTTGTTTTTTTGCATTTTGTCATTTTACATATTGAAAAATGGAATGCAAAGGAAAAAAAAAGGAAAAGCCTGCTAACATCAAAAAGAAATAAAGCTTTGCATTATTCTGCTTAAGTGTTAAAATCTGACTGATATTGTGTATATACAGATTTCATTCTTTATGGTGTTTCCTTTCCCCACCCAAAGATCACAGATGCTATGATAAAAATTAATGCTCTTTTAGTAAATGCTTTTCTTTTCTGAATTTGGCCTAAAGAGGGTCATGCAGTGCTTTTGTTACTAATAAATGTGGTAGGATCTAGGTAAAAATAATAGGCAGGCATTAATTTGTTGGGGCAGGATCTTCTAAAACAAAATGCAGAGCATTTCTACCTCCTTAAATCCAGCTATTTTAGTATCATAAAGTTTTTATTTTAGCCATCAGGAGAGTAGCCCTGTTTGAAGAATTCAGCTTTAAAAAATGTCTTTGTAAATTGAGATTTTAGGACTACCTATTTGGAGGATGTTCCGTATGATAAATGACCCTTATAAGACAAAAAAAAAAAGTAATTTTGTATGTCTGCTCCCTCGGATGTGTGATAATAATAAATGAACATTTTATATATCATTATATATATGTCATGGCAGAACAAAAATCAGAAGATATATTATTCATTATTCCTGTTACTTTATATTTAAAAGGCAAAGGTTTTTGCTTCTTTGCCAAAACAACGGCTACAGAATGTATTTGTAATAATCCCCGCAAATATGAAGGGGAGAAAGATCTTCCAGGTCGTTAGCACTGAAGAAAACAGAGATGCCTTTAATTGTATTCATTTGAACATTAATACATTAATGCTGAGATTTAAGTACTGTTACTATTAAAAATTAAACTGGAAGGGCAGTGTGCAGATCATATGCTTTAGTGTAAGTTGTCAGGTGCAGTGTTTGCATATTTAGCCATTCCAACACTAAAATGGATGTTTGAGGCCTGATCTGGCTTTCCAAGGGGCACTTTTTACACCACCCCGCCCGGGTTTAATTTCTGGCAGTAGCATTTCTTTTCATGGATGCAATTGCACCACCTGAGCAAAAGTTGCAGCGTTTAAAATCAGAGGAGGGTAAGGAGTCACTTGTTTGCTGTCCTGAAGTCCTCTTGTTCTTCTGCCTGTCCTCCCCCCGCCATGTCCGCAGCTATTTTGCAATATGCAACCCCCTCCGAGCACTGCCTGCGGAACTGGAGTAGCTCTGGCATGTAGATTTCCCAGTGGGAGAACTTGTGTGGATGGTAATTTTAATGAGACCTGATTTAAGCAGTAGAACAGATCCATAAAACTAATACAAGCAGACTTTCAAGAGCTCTACTATTTGTCAGGGCAGTGAATTTTAGAGGTGCATCCATTGGCTTGGTAAAGAATATTATAATCTCGAAAACTTAGCCTGTATTAATTCAGATTGTTTCTATGCAAAGTACTATTGAGAGTGTCTCGAATCCAGGGCAGGCCAAATATAGACTTATTTATTTTTGAGTCTCAACTTTCGTCCAAAAATCATGCTGGAACCACAGGACCTGAAAGCTGTGCTCTATATGAATGAATGCAAAGTCTGTATGAGTGCACACAGCTGTGCCTCCAAGCTGTGACAAACCCTTAGCTTTGCTTTTTTCCCCCTTCATTTAAGGCCACCGCTTGGTCCATATGTATTTCAACCTCTCCCAAGTTGTCACACCTAGTTATATATGGCAGTAACACAGGTTTCTTTGGATACACAGGGTTTTTCTGCAAATACAGGCATTACACCCATCCCAGAACCTGAATCCTGCTTCATGTAATATACTTGGTCCATGGCTTTTATTTTTCATCCTAGTGCTCTGGAGCATCTCTTGCTGTTGCTGGAAATTGTGTAGTTCTGCTTGACCTTACTAAACTGTTTTCTTTCCCTGCTCTCCTCCCCAGCCTCTTCCCTCTGTCCTGTTTGTTGTGGGTTTTTTCCCAACTAGCTTTTTTCACCTCAGCTATCTCAGATGGTAGTGAGAAAGAGAGCAGGTGTAGGAAACTCAGGGCAGGAGCTTGAGATGGGAATGGGGAGAGGGAGCTGGAACACCAATAAACAGCAGAGAACAAGGGGCAGAAGAGCAACACAGGATGAAATAGAGTGAAAAGCAAGGAGGAAAGAATGGAGGCAGAGGGCAAGGAGAGAGGGAGGCCAGGGAGTCCATGTGAAGGTGGAGCAGAGGGGATGCTCTGTGCCATGGTGGGGGACACCAGTTCTGCTACCCCTTCCTGGGCTTGGGCATCCCACTGACTGCAGGGACAAGGGCAGAAAGGAGGTGGCTTCTGCCAGAGCTGGTGATCGTGGGGACGTGCGTTTAAATAAGTAAAAAGTTTATTTGCTTTTTCTCGCAGGAGATGCTAAGTGATTTTTGCAGTTTGAGTGGAGTGGCATTATTGTACTTAGCTCTGCATTTATTAAATAAATTTGTTCTCCAACTCAAGTGTTAAGTGTGTATTATGAAACCTCAGAGCCAATCTTAGTGGTTGCAGTGTGCAAATATTTTTAAAATTATGTAATTAAACAGGGCTTGGGCTGCAATGTCCACTGAAGTGATTTATTAATTGAATGGTTTGATTAAATTTAATGTTAGTTTATACAGAAAGGGTTGGTATCTGTTTCACAGACAGGGACATCTTGTGGGGCTGTCAGTGATGGTTCAGAGGTCCTTAGGAGGAATCTTTAGCACCCAATTAAATATTAACCAAGAAGATGTGACTCGTTCTCTCTCTGTCCCTGAAACTGTGTTTTGACATCTAAGACTGGTGATAAAAATTTGCTCGGCAGAATCACTTGCATTGCACTCTATTTATCACTAGATTATTTCCAAATTAATCATGCTAAAAATCTTGCCATTGTAATTGTGCTGGGGCTCAGCGCTGCACGATGTGTGTAAATAAAAAATGCCCTTTTAATTTCACGTTAACTGTGTCTTGCTGCTGTTGCAGCCAAACCATATCTGTTTTGGTGGAATGTCATTTTAAAGGTATTGTGGTTACTGAGCGGCAGCTGTGATTGAAAAGTATGTAAACTAATCTTTAGTTGCTCGTGTCATTTTTATATTCTTATGTCAGAACACAAGAAAGCTGCTTTAAATTTGTCTTCCACTGTGTATTAATTTTCAAGTCTAATTTTTCTTGGGTTAGAGCATATACTGCGTTCTCTTCTACACATTAGCATTTGGTGCCAAAGTAAATGGCTACTTGTGAAAAAGTACAAAATTAGTTCCTGCTTGATTACTCTAAAATACATATTTATTTTCATAGGGAGAGTTTTATTGCCAGAGCATAAAGGACAATTGTCCTGTATGGTATCGGTGACTTAAAAGACAAAGTAATCAAGCACCATATATTTATTACTATGAAGAGCAGAGCTGTGCATTGCTTTCCCAAAACGAAGAAGGAAGGTACAAGGGGTTTTGGTTTTTTGTAGGGATTTTCTTTTTCCTTTTTCTTCTAGACTTGCACTATGTGTTGTTCTGCACTTTTAAATGCAGACCATTCGAAATGAAATCCTCAGCTAATATGTCTGCATAAGAACTTCTTTGTCTCTTGATGCCCAACCATTGAAAATTAAATGTGTTTGCGGATAAGTATTTATTCATACCATACCTCACACCTGATCTTGTGTCAGTATGACATCATCTTTGCCACAAAGACTTCTGGTGGTTTAAAAATGTTCCGTTGTGAAATAAGTGGGAGAGGTAGGAAAGGGGCAAGGAAGGCAACAAAAATAAACTGCTAGTGGGATTTGATGTTTTGCCAATTAAAAACAAAATATAAAAAATAATGTTCTGAGGTCCACATGCTGCCTTTGATCCATACACAGGACTTCCCTTTGTGCCGGTGGCTGTTCAGCCTGTGGAGGGAAGGCTGTACATGACTTAATTTGTATGTTGTGGGAAGTACATTTTCCTAGCATGTGGTCTAGCTTACTTGAAGAATCTGAAATGCGTTATAAATGTAAATGCTGTGTTTAAGTAAAACTTCATTATGTTTTGGTGGTTTCCAAAAATGCACAGGATTTGACCTTAAAGTGTTATTTCAAGGTGTTATGATGTATGAGCTAGACTTTGTAGTCTTCTAAATTAAATCTTTGAACATGTTATTATTGTATTTTGGCATCGGCAAGATGTAGTTCTCAGCTATTTTTTGTCACAGCCTTCATTTTTCTAACAAGAGTAACAAGACAGGGCCAGATTCTTCTGTAAGAGGCGTGTGCAGGATGGGGATTACCCTGCGTTCTCCGTGGTGTAACCAAGGACGGCTCTGCCCTTTGCATCCAAGTCCAAGGGCATGGCGGCTCCTCATCCGTGGCTGCCATCAGCCCAGCCAGCACCCACCACCACTCCCTGTGACCATTGCAGAGCCCCACGTAGGATGTGGTGAAGGGTTTAGCATTTGGATCCAAATCTGGTTCATATATAAAAGGGGTTGTGTTTCTGTTTGGAAAATATGAGCCCCTTTTACGTAGCCCAGGTGTGGATTAGCTCTCTAAACCATTTGCCCATTCGTGTGTTTGTGGGAGACTGTTTTCAATTCTTACAAAGAGGCTGTACAAGTCAAGCCATAGAAACAGCAGAAGCAATCCAAAAGTGGATTTAAAAAAAAAAATTAACAAAGTGTTTGTGATCTCAGGTTGGTAGTCTGGATGAGGGAGCAGACATAACCGCTATACGTATGCTTATTTCCAAAGAAAATAACTGCAAAACATTTCCACCTATGCCATGAGTGCTCAGGGCTTGTATTTCTCCTGCTCTGTGTAACAGCCATCTGTTCGTGTTGCAGCAGGGCTGTGGGGCACCGTCCCCATGGTGCCGTGTACCCCGAGCAGCACCAGGCACGGGGAGCGTGCCAGCCAGCCACAGGGAGAGGCAGGGCTTGGGCCAGGGTATGTTGTTGCAGAAAAGTTGATTAAGAAGAGGAGCTCTGAGTCAGCCCCTGGGGCCATGGCCATCGGTCGGTGAAGCACCAGAGAGAGACTGTCTTTGTAGTGTTGTTTTTGGTACCGATTTCATGTTGTGCGCTCGTGGTATGAATCATGATGGTTATGAGGGTGATTTTCCCTCAAGAAAACAATCCCTCCCCCAAGCAATCGTGGAGCTACCCTTTTGGACACTTTGCATGGATGGCTTTCTGTCCTGAGGTGGTCTTCCACTGCAGGCTTGGGGTGGGAAGGGAGAGCGGTGCTCAGGCAAAGCACAGCGGAGGCTTGTCCTCCGTCTGTAGCCAGGAGTTTCCCATTTTCCTCCTTCATGAGCAGGCTGGCTCCTGGATGGGGGAGGCCTGAAAAATTCGTGCAAATCTTCAAAATAAAAGACACATAGGATACCCCGCTTTCCCTCTGTCACTCCTTCCCTGCATCCCAAATAGGGTAATGCTTAGAAATGCATCCAACCTCGAGTTCAAAACGGATCGGCTTACCCGTGTTTCTTGAACAGCTAATTTTGCTGGCACGTTATTATTCACCCTCTGCTATTTTCACACTGTGACACAAAACTAGAGAGAAGAAGAGATTGAAATTTTGACCGGTACATTATCCTGATACCTGAGATGCTGTGTTGATATGAGAGTATCGTTACCACAAGGACTTTCTTGGTGGTTTTAGAGATCCCGGTGTGAATAAGTAGAAAAAAGCAGAACTAATAGCTAAAGAAGCAAAAATATTTTTTTCTTAAAGAAATTGATTAACATGCAAATATGTACTGTATGCATATTAAATATCATTTCAAAATGTGATGGGCAGGAAGCATAAGTGATGCCATTTGGTTTTGTGGCATCAGTGTGGGTTGATTAAGGGGGTGGGGATAAATTTTGGGGATTATTGATATAGCATGAGTAGAGCCAGATGGTTGTATTACACATCTTTTGTGTTCTTGTTTGCTTCTTAAAGCAGTTGCAGAATTTTGCCCTGGGCAAAATTTACTCTTTGCTCGTATGTTCCCCTGTGAATTTACTTTTGACAAAGTAGTTCACAAAGAGGGGAAACGCTGTGCCCACAAACTCATCTCTTCCCTTCACGTTTGTGAAGCCAACAGCCCCCTACTTCAGAAATATTTTGTAACTTGTGAAATAAATTAGCAGTAGGTGCAAGTTCAGAGTGTGTGTGTTGTGTATCGCTCCCCCTCGGTGTGCGGTATCGATTTACAGAGCGTGCCGTTTTTTAGATTTTCCTTGCGGTGTTTTGAAGAAGAAACTGTGGAAATGGCAACCAGTTCAGTTTAATGTGCTACTTATGTAGTATTCTTCCATTAAAGAAATGTTGTCTTAAAGATTAATGAGCTAATTTTTCCACTACTCATTTTTTATTTTAAGTTTTGAGATTGTGGCTTACCTGATTCATGTGATCAAAAACACATACTTTGTGGTATTCAGGTTGAGTGGGAGAAGGTTGTGCTAGGTAGGTGTTTGTGACATTTGTTGGAACTGCTTATCACCGGAACCACCAAAATTTACATGTGTTTGTTATTTCCCTTTGAAAGCAATTTTTTATTTCCCATAAAAAGATGGGTTTTTGTAAAGGCTTTGTAAGAAAGAATTTATGTCTTTCTTGTGCCTCGCACCAGTTTTTGTGGGTGTGTAACTCCATTGACTTGGATGAGCTTACTCCCAGCTTACATTGCTGTAGGCTCCTAGGTGATGAGTTCCCTCTACATCTGGCAATTATAGTGGAAACTGTCCTGCTTGTAAACATGTTTTGTCCTCTGCTTGTGTCCCTGTGTGAAATGTGTGTTTGCAGAAGGTGAGGGGGCTCACCTTGCTCGTGGTAGTGGGACTTTTACTGGGGACCAGTTCCTGCTGCCACTGATTGGCCCCATGTCTGCATCCCCTCTCCACACAAAGCCGAGCCCCATGTTTTGCCCAGACTGGGAGCAGCAGCTTTGGGGCCATTTTTTAGAGCCAGTACTTGATGTGGAAATGGGGATAGGCAGCTCTTACCCCATCGAAATCTCTGAGTAGTCCAGTCACAAGTCTGAGACTGGAGCAACTTACTCCTCATAATGCTGCCATTGTGCTCATCTGATCTGATCAGTTCTGGAAATGTTTTAGTAAGTCTATCTTACAACATTATAAGAAGATAATCAGCTGCCTTAGAAGGTCCCCATCTGGAGTATAGAGTTCTTTTACTGAAAGATGTTTTGCCTTTCCGAGATAGCTCTCGCATTTCATCATCTGTTGTGCAGAGATGAAGTGCATATGAAAAGTCAGTGACTCTGAATCCATCTGTTGTTATTATTTTCCACTGATAATTGGCTTGAACAATGAAATGTCTGTGTCTGTAGCCTTTGAAACTGTACACCCTGTTTATTTTCTGGAGGTCTTGCTCCACTCTCCCCCCCTACTTTTTTTTTTTTTTTTTTTTTTTTTTTTTTTTTTTTTTTGTTTTTTTTTTTTTTTTTGGCAAAGCATTTAATTTCAAGCATATCTCAAACAAAGCTGCAGCTTTTCATCCCTTTTTTTTTTTTTTTTTTTTTTTTGGTTTATTTTGGATTTTTTTTTTTTTTGTTTCATTTTTCTCTCAAGCTCATAACTAGTGGAGCTTGTATGAAGATGACATCTTTGACTCTGTGCATCAGTATGTGTCATTCAGCATCTAAAGCTTGCCTGCCAATTTTTGTCAGGGTCCTGTGTCTGTGCTGTGTGAGTGTAGAGCAGGCTTACAGCAGGAAGACCGGCAGATCCAGAGTTCATAGATATCTTACCTGAAATGTAGCATTTGTATCACTTTCTCTATTAAAATATTAATTTAGAGACCAGTATCTAATACCTATGGAATTAGATACTACCTGTAATTGTGTAATATATTCAGTTGCATCCAGTTTTGCATGATGCAGGGTATTAATATTGGATTCCACTAACAGCAGTTCCATTAGCTTGCTCAACCAGTATGAGATATATATGAGCAGGGAGGCATAACTACCAGCCAGAACTGCCAAAACAGTCATTAGAAGCTCCATTGGGATGGACAAAGGCTTTTACACAGTGATATACTGATTAAATTTTGTTCTATGGTTTATTTGCATCAAGGTTAGATCGGTATCGTCTATGTGAACCGTATTATCTGACACCTTATTTGGAAGGTCATTTCAATGTAAAAATGGTGAACAACACAGGGGCTCTAAAATTTCTCGCAGGATTCTTTCTTAGAGGATTTTTATCCTGTTAGGCTTGACTAGCTCACGTTATCAGTGTTTTTGTGCTTTAACCTGGTGAGTTTATCCAAGGAAAAGTAAAAACTCCCTCCATACTGTACAAGTGCTCAGTGGAACTGAACACGCTCAATCCCCATTAAAACTGTGAGTTATATCCAGTATCCTTTGAAATAATCTATGACACATGCTTGAGAATCCAGTAAATGCGTGTTGCATCTCTTAAAGGCTGAATTTTCCTGTGTCTGCCTGTGTGTAAGTGCTCTTTCAGAATGAAATTTCGGGGCCGGACGCAGTCGTGTCATCCATGTTACGCTGTAGTCGGGAGCACCAGAGAGTAAGGCAGAGGAGTATAATCTTATTTGTGTTTCAATGGCAATCATTTAATACTGCAAGTTATTAAAAAATAATTAAATTACCAAAACCAACATGTAGCTAGGACTTACAATAAAAGGTCAATGTGATTTGACTCCTTAAGTTAGGAAGGGACACTGGTGAATTCCAATTGCTTTAAAATCGTGCTGCTTCGTTCTATTTCTGGAAGGATAAATGAGACTAAAAAAATAATTTATTTCTCTAGAAGGAAGAGTAAATCACAGTATATAATTATGTATATTCAATTATAATAATAAATGTTTAGATGTGTTTGGTGGTTATCACAGTCTCTAATTTAGTTGTTTTTTGAAGTAAATATAGTTTGGAAGCAATGTTTTATGAGAGCAATATTTTGAAAATAATGTTTATAAGGAACACTTCAGAAATTTCTTCCTTTTCCCCAAATAAACTAGTAAATAGGTGTGTATTTTGTAGTGATTCATAACAGCCAAAATAGGTCTATGTCTGGAATGTCTTTTATATAGTAAGCAAAACAGGGACAGTGAAACCAAATGCAGGCTTAGTCTGTCAACTCAACCAAAAGTCTGTATTAATTTTAAATCCTTGTGAAGAAGAGGCCGGGCTGGGAATGTATTGGATTTCAGTACAGTTAGTGAAAATTAATTTTACAGGTGGTGTTTGGTTGTGTTTCTTCTGCTCTGGTGAGATGGGTGGCTGAGCCAAAGTGGGCACAGCACACGAGTCAGCTCTGTGCCAGAGCAATGCTTAGATTAGAAATGAATGTTTGGCGTGGAGTTGTTGGTGCTGTTGTTATTTACTATCAGAGGAGCAGAGCATTTAGCGCTATGATTTGATTTTGCAGCTCCTATCCCCTTAAACAAGCTGTGTAGCTTGTCAGAGATCAGGACAGGTAGAATGCACAGCAGGCGTCTGATTTGAGCCAGTTACTCATTTGCTGAGTGTTTGTGTTTATGCAAAGGGGCCTCTTCCTGCATATTTAATCTAGAGTAAGGCAGTGGCTTTTGTTGTGTTTAGACCACATACCTTCAGTCCTTCCTTACACTGCAGCCAGTGTTGAAGCACAGAAAGGCTGGATAGTCAAAAGTGCTTTAGTGTTTTCAAACTCTCAACTTTTTGCAGTTGGTTGGGAATTACTGTACAGCTCTAAGCCTTTTTCTTCCTCATTAATGGGTAAGTTTGCACTCGGTAGAATAAGATACTTTTGTTTCTGTTCCATTTTATAAATGCACAAAATATTTGTTTGTTTGTAGTTGTCCAAACCTCCTTGAGCAAAACTAGTCCGCTGAAGGAGTTTGTTGCAGGGAATTAGATCAAGAATACAGGTGTTTTCAGGAATATACTTCTGAATCAAGTACTAAATGCCATATTGCAATAGGCAGGTATTTGCGGGGCGGGGAAGTGGCAGGGTGGGGGGGGGGATGAGTTCGGTGTTATTATTCTTTGTACTAACAAATCCTGTTTTGTAACTGTCCTGAAGATAATGCTTCCATTGTTAGCTAAAAGCTTTCAAACAGTGAGCAACGCAGAACTGCAAAAGAAGCAGCAAAAAAAAAAAAAAAAAAAAAAAAAAAAGGAGGAGGAGGGGGAGAGGAAAAAAAAGCAACCCTCTGGTCTTTATTGTTTCCTTTGCAAGGGTCCTCACTCGAATGTCTGCGCTGTAATAGGGAGGTTTTTCTTATGTGGAAATTGAATCGTCTCTTCATTGATATTAATAGCACACTAGAGATGTTAGCCATGATGCAGAGTACCAGAGCTGTGGAGTAGGAAACCTGATATTGCAGGGGGAAAAAATGACAGTCCTGTTGCTCCTCAGTGTGGGAGACATCCCTCCCCGAGAGTGGAGTTTGCATAATGGCATCCTGCCTCAACTATTTACTTATAGGTATTTTAATCTCGGGCTCTTTCTTTTAGTACAGGCGTAATTACTGTCGCTCGCTCCTGCACTTATTAACTGCGCAGCTCGGTTTCTGATTCCGTCTGGACAAATTAGTTTTAAAAATGACTTTGGAGAGAATCCGTGTGGTGTGCCTGCACAATGTACACAGTGTATACGTAATGTGTGCTGGGTTGGGAGAGCGTCGGGGTCCGACGGCAGGGAATTGGCATCAGAAATTAAAGAAAAGACGACAAAGGGCACGTCTTGGAGGCTGAGGGTTGAAGCACAGACAGCGCTTGGAGAAATGTGGAAAATGTGCGGCGAGGCCAGGAGTAGTAGTTTTGGTTCCCAATTAACTATTTCCTTCGTTTGAGTAACTCCTCTCAAACAGAAGAGTGTGCTGTTCCACCACATGTTGGAAAGTGTGAGAATCTGAATAAAATTTCATCAACCTTATTAAAATATGTAGGGACTTTGGTCTTCTTGGGTACGAATCAGCCTACAGACTCAGAGGCATTTATTAACAATAAGACTGCTGAGGTTTTTAAATAACAAAATTACAAATACCGTGTCTAATTGTAAGTGTATTGCTTTTATGCACCAGTTAAAAAAAAAAACAACTTTTTATGAGGAAAAGTACCTCAGTCAAAGCACCTCGTGTGATTAGTGCTATTGTATTCTTAAATTTTGATTGATAGAGATAATAGTTTTCACTTAAAAATACAGACAGGTACTTTAACTTTCCATGACAATAGCTATTTGCATTTCTTTTATCTTTTTGTTTAACATTTGTGGGGGTTGGGACGGATTTGATTATTAACTCTTATTGCACACCGAGGTAAATGCTAAAACAAAGCTTTTGTTAAAGCTTCAAAAGGTAAAACAGCAAATATTGTTTTTAGGCTTCAATATTTAAAGGCTGTTAAAGGATACCTCGAAAATATTTTCACATGACCACGACCAGGAGTGTCACTCGCCTGCCAGGTAAGGGACGGGACAGGGGTGGCGGGGGGGGGGGTGGGGGGGGGGGGGGCCCCCCTTCCCCCAGCCACAGCCTGTGCCAGTGCTTTTCTTTCGACTGCTGAAATAGATACGTGGCCCCGCGCCCGCCGCTCGGAGCGGGCATCCCTCCGCTGCTGCCACCGGGAGAGGTCGAGTTTCAGGAGGAGAGTTGTAGCACAGGCATAAAATGGTTAAGGCTGGCACTGAGGCACGGGGAGTTATTTTAAGAAACGGGGAAGATCTGGCGATACGAGCCAGGCGGCGGCGTTTGATGGCTGGCTCTGGCTCCGGGAGATGGTGGCCCCTGGCTCGGGGAGGTGGGATCTGGCTGAGGGAGATGGGATCTGGCTCGGGGATGGCCTCTCCTCACCTGACAGGCTGGGTGGCTCCTGGGAGTGCGTTCCCTTCACCTGGGATGGATTCGGTGAGGGCCAGCGCTGTCACACATGAGAGGCAAACAAGCAATCCATCAGTCAGAGATGCAGGACTGAGCGATCGCGGTGCAGATCCCGTGTTGGAAGCGAGCTGTTCCCAACTTGCCTGCAAACTGCACCCTTGTGTTCCCTGTAAGAGCTGTTAAAAAGCGGGGGAGGAATGGATCGTGATTAGTTTTGTAGATTTGGCTTACACCGAGTTATTCTTTTCCAAGGTTACGGTGGACTTGAAAGGTAATGTTATTTTAAAAGAGCAAATGTGCTGTGCATAGCTTTGTCCTCGTGCTGCTATTTATTTTTATTTTATTTTATTTCTGTTTGGAATAAATAATAAGCACCAGCCAGAGATTCTGAACAGCCTGCTAATGACTGAAAATGAAAATACAGTATGATTTGCTCCCTCCTTCCACTGAGAAGCAGCAAGGTAGCGAATTGAGATCCCTGTGTTTTGGCCTGTACCAAATCCACTTCCCCCTCTTCAAAGCGAAGTGGAAGAAGTGCACTTAGTCTCTCACAGTTTTACTGTTCACCTGCATTTCACTTTCTGGAGAGGTGGTAATGACTCCTGGTATAGAAAATCTCCTGTGCCATGCCTCTTGAGATTTAATATATGCTGCACAATAAAAGGTGGCCACCTTGATGGTGGTCAGAAAACAAATTTCTCTCTCAGATTATTTGAAGTATTTAGTCTAATATATTTTTTTTCAGGTATCTAGATAGCTCTTTAAAAATAAAATAGGTACAACAAAACTGAAGAGACTACTACTGACCGTCCTCAAAGCCGTTCTACACGTGATTTGTGTGTTAGTGCAAGTAACCCAGCTGAGTGCACTGGGTGAGGAAAGTAACCTGAGTGCAGGACTGGCCCACGAGTCTCCCTGGTATCAGATGTTGTTCTCCACAATCAGTGTGCATCCTGTATTTTCAGAATTAGTGAAATACTAAATAAAAAAACATTTATTTTTTTCTCTTAGAAATGTACAGTTGATAAAATCACAGACTGTGTCTTTTCCTGCATAGGACAAGAAAATAATGATTATGAGAATAGTAAGACATATTTCATATTTCAGCCTGTGTGCAGTTGAATGTGACTCGGAGTTTTGAGGGGAAAGAACAGCTGTATTAGGTGGTTACAGTTCACTGTATTTAGAAGAAATTACTGCACAGGAGTGCTTATTTTGGTGATCAGGTTTTGGTATTTTAAAACTTTCAGGAAGCTTTTTAGTAAATATTTTAATCAGACACATTAAATACATTTCAGCTGGTCTTATATAAGAAAAATAAATCAAAATCTAATTTCAAAACCAATTTTTTCTTGTGCTATCAGGCACATGTGTCTGTTTTATCTTTTTTTTTTTTTTTTTTTTTTTTTTTTTTTTTTTTTTAATAAAAGTGTGCTTTCTAGGTAGTGAAGGGGAGATTCCTTTCCTGCTTTAGGTTTCTTATAATAAATTGTAGGCTTCTCAGGGCTGGGACACTGACAAAAAAAATGTACATGTATAATTCTGAGCAGAGGAGCAGCTCAACTGGTGTTCTACTTTCCTGTGTAAAATTACTCAGAGCCAGTTTGTGTGGGATCAAGGTCCTTGTTAATCTATTTTTGGCTATACCCAAGGCTGTTCTCATTTAGATATTAGTAAAAATGTTAAGAGTTTTAAGTAGACTTTCGTTCTGTAGTGGTCTCTGTTTCTGAGTATTCTCTGTGTTATTGGTTAAATTTGGCTTTGCTGTGATCTCTGAGTTGGGGCTCCATCCTACAGCCTCCCTGGAATGACCTCGCTGCCCTGAAGGAGGAGCTCACTAAATCAAATAAATGTGGGATCAGAAAAGTGACAAGGTCCAGCCCAACAGCAGGTGTAATGGCAAAGCCTCTGATCTTTGGCTGGTCCCTTGGTACCTGGTAAATAGGTAGTAGCTGATCCAGCACAGTAGTGGAGCTTTCTGTTGGAAGAGCTTATGGCACTGGTTCAGGTCATGTTCTTGTTAAGATTATTGTTGTCTTTCCAAAATCCTGCCAAAAACGCTGTTTTAAAAAGTATCTTTATATCCAATATATGTTACAATTAGCTATCTCACTGGTGGGTAAACTGAGGCACGTGGTGAACAAACCTGACATTTTCAGGAATATCAGGTAAAATCTGTGCAGGGCACAGAGGTTTGCATGGACTATTCCTCGTGTGCGGGATCAGTTGAACCGTGGAGGTAGCGTTGAGGGTACTTGGAGACTTTCTCTCTGCTCGTGAGGCAGAGGACCACTGCTGCTTGCTTGCAAAGTGGATTTTTGTTTGTGGTTTGGTTTTCTATTTTAATCATCTCCTTGGGGGGAAAATATGAGTGTAGCGAAATGTCTTGCTTTGGTAGGATGGGATTTTTTCTTTGTTTGCTCCACACACACACTTACAGTGTTGATGGTACTTTGTGTTTATCTTAAAGACAGCATGATGGAAGGAATGTATGTTGCCTACATCAATTCGCTCACCCGTATAAACATTTTCAGGAGGAAAGGCTGTATTTGTGTTTCTACGTTTTGAGATACTCAACTTTTGGACTATTAATGAGAAATTTTCACAGGTGGGAACAGCTGTTTCTGCTGCTCATTTTAACTTTAATGGTAGATTATCCATATTTTTGAAAGCCAGGTAACATATAGTAGGCGTTTGATAACCACAAATTAAAGCAGTCTGGATTTCAATCAGGGAGTAATTTGTGAGGAGAGCTGAGTCCTCCTCAGCCCTCTGTAGACCCTATTGGTCTGCCAGCAGCTGGTTGTTGGGCCGGGTTTCCTTGGAGTGTGTTTGGGTCACGCATGACAAATGTGTTTAGAAAATGATACCTGCCTTTTCCCGCACTGCCCAAAGAGATCCTGAATGCACATTTTATGCAAACGTGTAATTTTCAGCAGCTTCCTTAAAAAGTACATTTTAAGATGGTTCATTTGCTATCGTGAAGACTCAGGGTAGAAATGAAGTCTGCTTGCCAAAATACTGCCAAAATAAGGATCTGACTGCCAAATACCCAGAAAATTTATAAAACAGATAAATATGAAAAGAGGTTTAAAGTGTCAAACCCAAGATAACCCCTGCAGCAAAGCAGGATAAAAGCCTTTATTGTTGCTAATCTAAGAGCACATCACATGTCAGAGGTCATGTATTTTACATAAAAGATGTATTGTTTTACATACTCTCAGGAAGGTGAGCCCTGACCTATTATGATGGAGTAGTGTTATGTCCTTTACAGTGCAGAGTCAGGAATGTCTTATATGTGTACCTCAGCAAGGCACAGAGGGCTTCCTATACAGCAAACATGTACAAATTTTGGCCCGTGATGTTCTGGTACTGCATTACAAGAACTGTGAAGAGCTTCTCACTGAAAACATAAAAAATAAAAATGAAATAAAGTGCCAGTGAGCAACAGATAAAACCAATATTCATTTCATCTCAAGGTAACCTTTTTTTCTCCCAGCTAACAATAATCAGGTTTCAATGGTAAAGAAGTAATGCCACATTCTCATTGTGAAAACATTTTTCCTTCCAAAATAAATGGCAAATGAGTTCATATTCTTTTGAAAGAACTTAGTGAAGATTCTGATTTTTCCCAGAGGTTGGTATTTTACTGCTTCAGTAAAAAGCTTCACCTAGTGATGTAAATAGCACAACTTACCATTTGGTGAGTTTCACAAACACCCCCAAAACTCCACATCACTGTGTGAATTTTATGAAATGGAGTTTCACGTAGCTCTGTCTTACACATCCACATGTCACTGACTTTCCGTTTCGTATGAAGTCATCTGTGTCACCAAATTATCGCATGTTTCTTTCTGTCTATATTACATATTACTCTGTACCCCTGTGGCAGAAGACCAACATTTTAGTGAAATTATGTTATAATTTTACTCTGTTAAGGTATTTGGTCAATTGATGTGGAATTAATTCTGAATGCTGTTAGTGGTTTGAGTTAGTAACTCGATCTAAATTAATAAACAAATGTTTTTCTTTTCTCTTGTACCATATGTTGATCCCAATTACATGAACAGAAAGTGGCAGATTGTCATGTTTCTTAAAAGATTACATACTCTTTTGCATAAGAGAGAGTACACAAGATGCAGTAATATACGGGGTAAAAAAAACCTACACGTGCTGTTTTCTCCCTCCTACTTTTTATAAAGATACACTTTAATTATTCCTCCTTTTAATACCCACTGCTCTCACCACCTTGGCATTCTTGGCGTGCTCTTGGTAATGCTTAATGAGAAGATATCCCAAGACAGTAAACAACTTCTTGAATTAGGAAGATGCAGCTAGTTCTAAAATCTCATCTAGGACCGTGTCTCTATGGAAAAGGATGAGAAAAAAGAAAGGATCCAGAAGATAAAATAGCAGCAAGTACAAATGGTCTTAAAATGCCTTAAGTAAGGAGAACCCATGCAGACAATAGTCAGATTTCTGAAACAAAGAACTGAACTCATTTATTATTCAAACTGAAAATAGATTGATAGACATCAAGATTAAGAAAGTTTATGTTAGAGAACAAAGATGTCTCATCTCCGTGGGGTTTTTTGCTTCTCTTTTTCTCCTCCCAAAGACCAAGTTGTTTGTGCTGAACTGAAGAACCTCACACTAGCTGGTACTGATAAGCAGCAGTCCTGTGACTTGATTGTTTTTATTAACTCTCTCTGAAAGTCATTCACCATTAAACATGATTAGATTCATTTGTTGCTTTATTTATGTTTGTACTTGCAAATGTGGTGCCAATGAAAATGCTTTGGGTGCTGCTGCTGACACTGACCCAGAGTCACGTGTGTTACCTCCTTTCTCTGCAGGGTAAGAAGAGTGACCTTTTTGGGTGGCTGTAACTGAAGATTGCTTTACAGGAGCAACTGAAGAAGGTAAATACAAATATACTGTTTTTCACACAATTTTTGAAGTATGTCTGAACAAAGGATCTGATCCTGCAAACCCCAGGACCGTACCTTAGTTGCACAAGTAAAGGCTTTTCTGGCAACATGGATAAAGTTTGCAGCATTGGGCTTGGAGCTTTTCAAGTAAATGCTGTGCCTTAAAACCCCTATTTTGCCTGGGAAGCTAATGGTTTAGGTGTCCAGTTGCATTTGAGGAGCAAGGCCAAAAAGATGCACATTTTGGCTTTCAGCCATGTTCTGAGAAGGCTGTTTGGTGACTGGGCAAAGCTTCTGTGGGAATGGGAAGACCCTGCTCCAGCTGGTCTTTGAGGCAGCTCCATGGTCCGTGGGTGCTGGGCTGGGAGAAGCAGCAGCACAGGCCGTGGCAAGGTCCCTTACTGAGGCAAATCCCTGGGGAGTGGTCAAGTCAGCTTCAGTGCTACTTCATCCTCGGCTGAGACACTCCTGGATTTACAGCAGCACGTCGAGCAGAGCAGGAGAGCAAAATTTAGCTGTTAATTTGATTGCTTATTATCACTGCAAAAGTTAAAACACATGCTTTTTAGTCTTTTGGAGCACAGCAAAAAGGAAAGAAATATCACTCTCTGCAAAATGATTTTTATTTAAAGCAGCGTGAAAGTCCCTTGCTTCTAAATTAACTCCTTGCCTCTCTTCTGGTCCAAAGTTTCAAGTTGGGAAGAAATATTAACATCACAAAAGTGGTGATTCACAAAATTAACTTGCAGAAGAGAAGAGTAACGCAGATCAGTGTTTGGTACTGAAGGGTGTCATCTGACTGAGGTTCATATGGCTGCTTTATAATCACCTTCTTTCAGAAATTAATAGTCGGTTAAGCACCATAGCAACAAGCAACACTGATGTAAGCGCTGAGCAGTGGCTGCTGTTCGCTGTGATGTCAGTGCTCGTTAGTGCTGTTCTCTTGACCTTGTTGGAATATAAAATGGTGATTTCATTTTAAACTTAGAATTTTACAGAATGACTAAATGCATTGGAGTGAATTAGAGCTATTTTTATTTTTAATTTTATTAAAATGTACTTGAAGGGGGAAAAAATGTCCCTGTTCTCTTCTGTTTTAAATTAAAATAGATCTGAGGACGAAGTGGGATTTTTTTTTTTTTTTTTCAGTTCTTTGTTGCCAAAAATATCTATTTAGTTAGGATGAAATTCATAAAGTTCAAGTGAATATTGCAATCCTTGGCCATGCCAGTGGTGTATGTCAGCTATATGATATATGCATCTCTCCAAGACTTGAATCTTACTGGTTTGTTTTTCATTTATGGTGGAGCCCATGAAGTATTAGATGTATTTCAGCTATTGGAGAAGAAGCAGATCCTGCAGTTTAAGGAGATAGTGGTTCCTTGCTCTGCAGTGTTGTTCCTCCTTTGAGTTTTTGTGAAGAAGGGAAGAATTTGAAATCCCAGGTACATCAAAGGGCCTCAGCATTAATGGGACTCTTGTTCTTAGTTCATGTGTGGCTGTGTCCTATGTGACCCAGGAAAACAAGGAATTTTGGTGGTGTTAAATGCAGAACACTGCCTTTAGACTCACCTGAAGCTTGTAGGCCGTGTCTCCAAAAGCAGATTTGTTTTGTACTACTACCATCAGTGCACCACTCAGGCACACATCCCCTCTATCACTCATCCTTCAGCAGAAAGCAGTTTGGGTGATTCACAGAATATGTCACTGGAAAAGACCATTAGATTTTTCAGTCTGACCTCCTGTGCATCATAGGTTATTGATTCTCCCCCCTGAGTAGAGCTGGTAAGCAGAGTTCAGCCAAACTGTGCTTCCTAGAAGCTGATCCAGGCTCAAGGGGAAGACAGTAAGGACTGGAGAGCCATGGGGCAGCTGTGGTGTGTGCAGGTGGATCTGTGTTCAAGCATATGTTTTCAAACTGCTCAACAAAATTTAAAACTTAATAGAAAACAAGCTGTTCAACGTGTCCTTTAATGTTGGGACTTGTTTCTCAGAGAAGGTTTGGCTCTGTCCTGCTTGTACCACAGTGAGGGGTGCAGTTTTCAACAAAAACCTATTTATTGCAGGATCGGTCTGTAATCTTGCAACATATTTCATAAAATAAAGCCATAATGAATGATATGTGGTCCAAGAAACTGGATGTCAAATTTAAACTGGGCGAGAATTGAAACCGCTGAGATAATAAACCATGAGAATAGGAGATAGTAATGGAAATAGTGATAGAGTCCTAATTAGAGCAGTGCCACTGAAACAGGGAAGGTTAAGGGTTTGGTTGATTGAGTTTGAGCTCAATTGCTTGATAGCTTAATTTCAGGTGAAATCCCATCTCCTGAGTTAGTGGTTAAGCCGCTCAGAGCAGTTGCAGAGCAGGACTCTACTCCTTGAGGAGCAGCTGCGTGGCCCCAGGCGTCCCAGCCCTGCGTGTGAGCCTGGCCTCGGGCATGCGGGGTGGGAGGCAGCTCAGAGCTGGCAAAATAGATTTTTATTCTACATGCTTTGTTTGCTTTCTTTTTTTCCTGTGAGCTCCAAGGAGCTCCGAACAGAAACACAAGTAACAGAACAGATACAGCAAGGGGCTTTGATGGTTAAACCTCCAGAATTAAGATGTTTACATTCTCCCTCTATTTAGCACTGTTAGGCATAATGCCTAATTATATGCCAGTTTTTCCTCAAAGTAAGAGTTCGAAATGTTTGATTTGGGGAGAAGGGAGGGGAAACGTATTTTTACAGAATTATGGACAATAATTAGTTAGTTTTCCAGGAGCAGTCATTTGTTTAAATGTAGTAAAAGCATTTTCAATAATCAAACAGCATTCAGTGAGCGTTGTAAATCAGGGATAGCTTGCATGCTGAAAAATTAAAAACTACAAAACATGCTACTAAAATTGTACATTATTGATAACAAAAGGCACATGTAGACTTTTAAGATAGCAAAGATAGAATCCTTTAGAAAACCTTTAATGGCAAAAAAATCAACACAAAGGATTTAGCAAAGTTGCACTTAGTTTAAAATTTCAAATCTTAATGCTTGTCAGAGTTAAATGCTGATTAAATATTGATAATAAACCAGAAGCTGCCTGCTGTAACTCAGAGCTGAATGAGATGATCAACAGATAAATCTGTGGGTTTGAGCTTTAACTTTCTTATATAGGTGTATTTTCTCCTCCCTTCCCTTCAAGCTAGGAGAAAAGTTACAAGGATTTTTTCTCCTAAACCCAATACAAAAAATGGACTGTGTAGTTGGTCTATATGAAAAACAAAGTGGACCAAAAAAAAAAAAAAAATTACTTTTTTCCAACTTTGTTCCATTAGGAAGAGAAATGCTTCTCAAACCAGGTTATCAAGTCACTGTCCCATGTCTTTGCTGGCCATTGCAGGCAAAAGTCAAAACCCTGAAACAAACTTTTTCAGACACATTTCTGCTTATGAAGGGCTCACCAGCATGTGCAGTTTCTCCCCAGCACTCTTCCTTGCTGGTCACTTCCAGAAGATGTGCTGGTGATGTCCTTAGTCCTGTTTTTTTGTACTGGCTTGGGTCGCAGGAATGTTTGCACATCAGGCAGTGGGAAGTTGGTAGGATGATATTTTTCTTAGTGAATTTGGCACCTTGACTCTTCCTGCTTTTGACCTAAAGGTCTTACAGCATATTAGAGAGCAGAAACAGCTCCTGTCCCTAGAACATGTGGTGGGCAGCTACTTCTGAAAATGGGTCCTGAATATGGACTGGAATGTACTCACAAGGAAGTCTGGAACAGAACAGACAATCTGGTTCTTGGACATTTTCTCCAGTGTTTGCTCTTCAGTGGGCCCAAATTACATAGAGCTGTACTGGAAGCATTTTGCATGAGTTCTTGTGTCACCCTCA
>NW_008236442.1:4103105-4122520 GCF_000691975.1 Corvus brachyrhynchos | reverse complement strand
AGCAGGAAATAGGGACTGGGGAGACAGATCCCACTGATTCCTACTGCTGCCTTGCTGGTGGAGTGATCAGTGTCTGTCAGGCCTCATCTAAGACTGGGTTTATTTACTTTTGGATTGTTGAGAGAAGTTGTAATATCCTAATTGTTAAGAACTTGAGTTACTAGAAGGTCTTAAGGTCAGACCTTTTCTTAAGGTTCAAAGGTACAGTGTGGTGTAAAGTGTTTCTGTAATCATTAGTAACAGAAATTACATTACCTGCATGTTTGGGGGTAAACCCTAAGAAGTTTTTGGGTGGGTCATTGGAAACACAAAGTGTTTGAAGACCTTACCTATTTGAATGAAAAGTTCAGTCCAGAGGTGTGTGAAGCTGTGACTTTTCTGAAGCAATTGGGTCAAGAAGATGTAGAAAATAGATTAAGACATTTTGGGATAATTTAAGAAGTATCTGAGCAAATCTCATTAACATGGCCCACTAGCTTGCTGTATTGAAGACTTCAAAGATCTGTCAGAGGAGTTCTTTCTGTGCTATTGTCTGCCAGCATTAGCAGTCTCGAGAGAACACGTTTCTTTTGTTTTCTTTTGGCCCATTTAGCTTTTCTTCTTTTTCTTCTTGATATTCCTTAATATCTTATAAATCTTCAAGTGGGTTGATAGTAAAATATGTTTCTCTGTTTTAAGATAGTCAGTAGGAGGTTTTGATCCTCTTATCTGATGCTTTTGGACCAAATCTTTCTGGTCTTCATGAAGACTGTTAAAGTGAGCAAGATTTGGCCAGTATTTTGCATAATCTCACAGTGTTTCTCCTATTAGTTTATGTGGATGTTCAGTATGATCCTCAGTGAAATGCAAGTGCTGAGTTGTATGACCTAAATTGCATTCAAAGTACCATCACCCATTCTGAATCCCTGAAGAACATGGAGCACGAGGCTGACACACCTCTAGATTAGCCTCATCTGCACCCCCAGATCAAACAGCTGCAGACATTGAAACAAATGCATGTATTGAAAATGGCCCAACATGTAAAAGCTGTGACTGCAGATTGAGCACCCAAAAAAGGGTGCACTGATGTTTGCCAGTACAGGTACACCAAGGAAACAGCTCATAATACACCACGTGATGCAGGCCATGCAATTTCTGGCCTGGTTCTTCAAAGCCAAGCTGGATAATATGTCAGAATGTGCTGCATTTTATCACAGCTTGACTGAGGAAAGAATTGGGAATGGCATAGGCAGGAACAGCATTGGTCTGTTACTGCAGAACCAAGGTATGACCTACAGATAGCCTGAACTCATGCTTGGTCTCAAACACAGAACGTGATGGAAATATCCAGTTTCAAGGTTTCCTGTGGGAGCAGGCAGTGAACTCTGAATTCAGAGCTGTAGTAACACTTTGTGCAAGTTATGCTGCTGGGCCAGTGGATCCAGTGATGTTTTTCACTTGCTGAATAGGCTTAGTGGGCTTCCAAACACACCAGTGCTGTCTGCTGGGGTCTCATGGCCATGCCTGTCTCTCAGCACAAGGGTAAGAGCCACTTGTAGACTTGGAACCTGCCTTTGGAAAACTCACATCGCAGACGGTGCATGTTCCTGTGTTACAAAATCTAGAGATGTGAGAAAATTACTCCAGAAATAGATTCTTATTGCATATTTTATTTGGTCATCTGTAAGGTCACTGCCTGTTGCCTTCTCCCACACCAGAAGTATATCTTCCATGATATTTAAGTTATTGTTGTACTGTGATGGCAGCCATGTTTTACAAGTGTTACAAGACCAGTGATGTCAGTGGGCATTATGGGAGGCCACCCTCTTCATCTTGTAGCTCATCTTAGAGCAAGGGTGCTAAAAAGAAAAGAAATAAAGTTATTTTTTGCTCCTGATTGCCTGCCCATATTTCTCATTGCAACATATGAAAGCATTTTTCACTCAGATAATGGCAGGAACTTCAGACACCTCTGAGATGTTTAATTGTTCAGTCTTTCTTCTGGTGCAATCTGTGTATTTTAATTTGTGGCTCTCCCACCTCTGCTGGCCCTATACTTTTCAGTGTGTTTTGCGTAATATTGCTTAATTGCTCAAATGGGTCATTTCTTACTTTGAGCTCACTGTTTATTTTTTTAGTAGGGTAGCACAAACATTTGGACATTTGTAACTAAGACTCTGATGTCATTTCCATTGCAAACCCTTAATATCCACAGTTTATAATATGACTTTTCAGAATAGATTTTTGTTGAAATATGATAATCTCTTTCTTTTTTTAAAGGGTAGAATTGTTAACCCCCCCAAAAAAACCATAAATTGGCATCTTTTGAGTAATAGGTCTATTTCCTTCTCCCGTCATACCCTTTTTGTTAGTTTTGCTAGCCCCTGTGTTTATCTTTATTAGTTGTAATACAAGTGTTTCATCTAATCCTCTGACTTATTAAGGGTTATTGGATCCCAGCATTGGAAGGAAATGTCTGTGGAAGGGCACAGCATTTCCTGCTCCTGGGGCACTTCCACCAATGGAACAGGGCCACAGAGTTGTGACATTAGTAATTGTCTGTAAAGATCTTAGAAATAGAAAGTGCTACATTTAAAAGCCAATGACAGCATAAATCAATAATATGGGCAATGAGACCATTTCCGGTTTTGGGGGGCTGGGGGACTTTTTAACCCCTTTTTAGTTGGTTTGTGTTTGTTTTATTGCTGTCATCCTCCATTTAAATTTTATTCCAGTAATTGGGGAAGGGAATTTTATTGGGAAAATTTTGCTTCTAAAGAGTTATTGAATGTGAACTGAACGTTATGAAAAACAGCGTTATTGAAAAGGAACAGAAAAATTATCTCTGAAAAAGTGCAAATTCATTTGCATCTTTGTTCCTCTTTAAGATCCAATAGCCAGCAAGAAAAATGTGGTTTTATTGTTTGTTTCCTTTTTTTTTAAGGAGGGAAGGGTGATGGCTTTTGGTGTTACTTGCTTAGAGAGTCCAAGGCTTTGAGCTTAGTTTTGGAGAACGTTAAAATAAGCCCATAGGAGGTCTTGTAAAAGTTGTAAGAAATTGTAAGCATGTCTGCTGAGTCAATTATATGAGACAAATTGCCAGGGTAAGGCTGCAAGGTTCCAAACTTGTTATTTACTCTCTGCTATCTTTAAACCAATTCATTTCTGCCTTTGATTTCACAGCAGATAAATACATGTTTTGGGAGAAAAAAAATACTAATTAGACAAAATATTAGTTAAAACTGAAAGAATTACCTGGATTTTCCTTAATGTAATTAAAAGGAGAGTCTGGCCTGTTCTTCTTTGGAATGGCGAAATATCTGAGAGAATATAGTTTAAAAATGCAGACTGGCTTTTTTGTTTCTCCTCAATGAGACTCAAGTGCACAAGGCAATTTTTTTTTTTAAGATAACTTGAATTTTACTAATAAAGTTACTAGTGTTTAAAAAAATTACACATATTGAATCTCTAAGACTATTCACGATTCTTTCCCATTTCTTAACTCTGCAATAAGTTTCAGAAAACTGCATGAAGAACAGTGCAGATCGAACATGTGCGTGGTGTAAATCCCATGTGTATAGTGTGTGCGTGCTGAATCTTGCCAAAATTTGTGTCCTGTGTTCATGATCTGCAGGCCAACTGGAGCAATGCTGCTCCGTAAGGTGCCATGGTTAACTCACCTTGAAACACATCCAGGTCAGCTGCCAGATTTTCTAGATACTTGATAAGGTGAAAAAGCCCAGTAAAGTCCTTTTCCTCCTTTGCCAGCATAGTTAGGGTGGAAAGCTCAGAGGAGCTATCCAAAATAGTTTGGTTTACTAGATCTGGCTGTGTTTGAAGCTGATACGGAAGTCCTGCAGTGATTCCTGGGTGGGCAGGGCTGTGCTGTAGTGCTGTGCTACATCCCCCTGCATCCCAGTGTCACTTGTACTCTGTCACTGGAGGAACCAGAAGCTCTGCCAGAAGCTACCAGTTGCCCTCTTAGGAAGAGAGTAGGGCTGTACCAGCTGTATGATGAGATACCACGTATCTGCAGGGGGTAGGTCCTGTGGAGTATCTCCACAGGTGGCTGGGGCTGTAGCTGTCCCAAATCTCCTGCTCCCCTGCTGCTGCCATTGCAGGACAGCACATAGTTGGCCAGGTGTGAAGTCCCCCAAGAGCAAGTGTGACCATGCCCACCTGCAGAGAGGATTGGCTCCCAAAAGAAGGAGCACAGAGTTAGAGGTGTTCACTGTGAAGCACAACAGTGGGTGGGCTGCTGATGCTGTGGGAGGAGGTTGTGCGGGAGCCTGTGATGTGTAAGAGAAAACATCAGTGGGACAGTAAGTTCTTCCCCCAGGAGGAGGGAAGGGAAAAGGTCCCAACAAGCTTTGTGGACATTTGAGGAGACCTCTTTAAAAACAACTGTAAAGAGACTCGTCCTCTGACATTGACATCCTGTCTGGTCACCGCCCATGAAGAGTGATCTGTGGCATCATCTGGGCAAGACCTTAGAGTATCTCTGCAGGAGAACTAGAGTTTGTCATAGTTTTGTATTGGGTTTCCCTCAGCGTGTAACTGGATGCATTAACAGTGACATGATCCCGGTGTGACCTGGACTTTAATGGGTTTGAACTTGGAACTGTTCAAACATTAAGAAAAAGCTCTTGCTCCCTGCATGTATTCAGCAGCTGCTTTTTATATGCAGAACCCAGAGCTGCAAAGGTTCACTGGTGGTGCATTTTCAACTTTCAGATGAAAAGGACTAAATAACTGCCAAAAAAACCAGGCTATTTCTCTCCCGATGCAGATGTGTGACTGCTAGGATATGCATACATCAAAAAGACAATGTGCCTCTGAGCAGTTAAAAACCTACTGCTTTGTTTTGTTTTGCTTGGGGCAAACAAAATGTCAACCCCCTCAATCTTGGGAGAGGGTTTTCGCTGTTAATGTGTCCTTTGCACAGAGCTTGAGCCCACGAGACAGGATTTGGGGTTTGTTTCCTACCCTTGCAGCTGACTCACTCCATGGCATGGGGACTGTTTGTTCTGGACAAAGCTTTCTTGGGATTTTTTTTTTGACTTTGCACACTGCCAGCTGTGCATGATGTACCATCCAGAATATGCTCTTTATCCTATGTCAGACCTTAACTGTGGCAACAAGGTGGTGATTTGATTTTCCTGTCTGCAACAAGAGCCAGATTTGCCCCTTGCCCTCCAGAGGGACATTGCAGGTTATGTTACCTGGCTGCTGTGTGCTCAGGCAGCTCAGAAAGGTACAAATTGTTCCTTTCAAAAAAAAAACCACCAAACCCGAAGCAAAATCTCCCCCCAAAACCCAGCAACAAACCCTGCAAGGCCTATTTTTTTTCAGTTTTGAAAGGTGTCCCATTCCTTTCCTGCTTAGCCACACACCTAAAGCAGTTTCTTTACCAAGTTTCTGCTTGAAAGGAATTCCATTTACAAAGTTATCAGCTACCTGCAAACAGATGGGCATAAGGGAAGGCCTCATCCCAGCTTGGGCTCGTGTTTCACATGGAGCTCTGCAGTAATGATGGAGAAGTTAGTCACCTGCCAGCAGAGTCATTCCCATGGAATGATGATAGAGCGACCCGGAGTAAAGATGTCTGTTTGGAGAGCTGTTGACAGATTTACTGACCACCAGGTCAGACCACATTGCCCTTTCTTTTTGGTATTATGAATTACTATGCATCGAGTTTACTTATTAAATTGTTAGCAAGTTGTGTTGTACCGTGTCACCAAAGTCACCCTGCCTCACCCCTTCTCCCTCCTCCCCAGCTCTGCTCCAGGAAATGCATCTCCTGCTCTTCCACAGAGTCACAACAGTGCTACCTTCCCTACATAATACTTTTCTTTAACTAGGGATGTAAATCCTTGGTCTACAGACCTTTGGTTCAGTTTTTTACTTAAAACATTAATGAGCTTTTTAGGTTTTTTGGAAAAAAGAAAAGCCATTAATGATGACATGGTATAAAAATGTAGCAGCTAAAGCATATGTTCTGTTGGTTTGCCTTGTCTTATAGGAACATCATTTTTGCACATCACTATTAACAATGCAAACACCCTGAAATGCTAATAGCACTAGTAAGCTTTTAATTCCATGGAATTTATTGCTTGCTGTATTTCCATGAATTTATAACGCTTTGATTCTTAAGAGCCCCATTTAATCAGTTTTGCCTGGCACAGAACATAATAAACAACTTGCTGGTGCTAAAGTGCCACATGGGGGAGGCTGCTAACAAGAAAGTTAAATGCTTCTGCCACTAGCAGTTTCTTCGCTGTATTTTTCATGAGCTGTTACTACCAGTAATGTACTTTGCTGGCTTTAGAGCAGTGGTTAAACACAGTGACAAACCAAACAGTGCTCCAGCGCTGTAAACACCCAAAGCAATGCCATTTTTGTTCAGAGCTACATTTTAAGCCAGACTTGAGACTCAGTGGCATTTTATAGTGATCAGGGATTTTTTTCTTTTTTCCGAAGGTCTCCCTTTTCTTGATAATATGGTGCTTTTAGGAATAACTAGTGAGTGGTATTGATCAAGAAAAACAGTGTGGGGAGAGAGGGAGAGAAAAAAGAATTGAAACACCTTAAAAACAGTTCTTGTTTGTTTATGCTGTTTGACCATCAAAGTACAAAAAGACTGTCCTAGTAAAAAAATAGCAGATTATCGAGTGCTTTAAAGCAGAAAATGTCATTTGAGTCTCAAAACTGCACCAACTTTGTATAATTACCCTTTTAATTATCCCCAGTGGCCCATGAAATTTGTAAAATAGAGCATTGAGAGTTTGATTTACTTACATGTTGCACTTTAGTGTTATGCTCTTAATGAATATTGTTTCACACTAATGTCAAGCAGAGATTGCTGAGTGCTATAGAGAGGTGCACGCTGCAGAGCTGGGTATTCAGTGGGGAATTGTGGAAACTCTACCTTAAATGAAGAGTATCTATGTATCTAAAGCAATGTGCTATAATTTTTATTGCCTGAATGGAAACTATATTGATTTTATCCTCTGCATGCAAAGTAGTTTACTATATTTTCTTTATTTAATCATGCCAGAGAATGAACCATTTTTAGGGCAATTATTTGCTTTTGTGTCAGCATCTTCCTTGTTATGGAGAATAGTTACATCCTTCCTCTGAAGGACCAGAACTTGGAAGCAAGCTCTTTAATTTGCCCTTAGGACCTAACTGGTTTAGCCTCTGGTAATGGAAATAACAGCAATCAATATTTGATGTGGGGTTTCTGTGGGGTATCCAAATATTGTTTATTGCCAAGAAATTGCTGGAATAAACTTGTGGGAAATGTAATCCAAAGTGTGGCTGGAAAACCCAGCTAAATTAAACTGGCATCTTCAAAGGTGAGTGGAAACATCAGTGAACAGTAAGAGTAAAAAGAAAGCAAGCAGAGTCCGAAGGGTTAGATAATAAGATGTAATAGCTGGTGACCTCTAAATTACTGGTACAAATCTGAGCAAGGTGGGGACTCAGCAGAAAGTATATGCATTTGAAAGTGGTCATAAGATGCTTTCAAGAAATGCCTGATCCTCAGGATCTATCTGCTGACAAGTTGGGGCGGTTGGATACTGTGGGTGAATGGCTCTTGGAAGGATGGGCTGCCTTCCTCTTGCCTCCCTTTCTTCTCTCACCTTTTGAATTTAACAAGTGTTACGATCACTGTCAAGTGCTGGTACGGGAGACTGGACCAGGGGTACAGCTACTTTGGCATCTCTAGGAAAGTACATGACCAGATACCTCCAGAGAAAGTGGAAAGTCTGCCGTTTTACTTTTCCTTCACAAATTTTGTTAGTGTTCTCCTGCATTTACTTCTATGACAGTGTTGGTACTTCTCTTACCTAGCTATGAGCTGGTTTCATTATTCTGCTGAACTTAGGAGATTGCAGTATGGCTTCACATTTCACAGATCACTTTTTATTGAGTAAAAACTCAGCTCTTAATTGGTTTTTCCAATTTGTGAATATTCCTGTACATTTGTCATTTATGTTTTTGATATATAAATACTGTAGTTGGAGGAAACAACAGAAAACCAATGATTTTGCAACTTTCACATAGTTCAGAGAAAATTTGAGCTTAAATGCAGCCTTTAAATGAAAGACAAAAATCTGTTTACATCCCAAGGACCAGTACTTTAGAATATAATTTTTTCTTAAAGTAAACAAAAGAATGAAGTGATTGGTGTATAGCTGAAATTGGGGAAGGCAAATTTGCGTTAATTGTTTACAGACACAAATTTCAGGGAACTGATTTCTGGAATTCTGAAATTTGAATTTATTTATATTTGAAAATATCTTGTTTAAAAGAAGCTGAAGGGAACAACCTATGAAGAGGCTAATTAAGCATTTCTGTATGACGTTGAGCACAATGGGGCTCCTTTTTTGTTTGTCCTGAGGCCCTGCAATAATAAACAAAATAACTGCTAATAATTGGGAGCCTTGGTTTGAAGCCGTGCTGACTGCAGGACACAGGCAGTGTCAGTTTTCAGTCAGTGCATCAAGGCTGACCTTGAACTCGTGTGTGCTGATAAGGGCAGTGCAATAACCCGGTCATACCCAGAGCCGGTCGTATGCTCAGCACTGCTGGTTGGCTTTGATGGTGTTTCTTTTTAACTTGTCTTGTGCCCTTCTTTGGCCAAAGGCTGGAGGCGCCAGGCTCCCCTGATGCAGAGAGTCACCTCAGCAGCAGCAGTACCACAGATCAATCACCCAGCTGCTCCTTGTTCCAGGGAAGCCGTGTCCAGTTTGGCAAAGGAATACAAGAAGATAAATTAGCATAACAGAAGTGGTTATTTTGGCTCTGTTTGATTCCATGCAGTATGTTTGCTGTCTCCTCTACCACTGTGCATGGGTGCATCACTCCCTTCCGCTTGTACAGCTTTTTAAATGTGTGTGGTATCGCATCACACTCCGGCCTTAATACACCAGAAGATGGTAGAAGACAGTGTATTTGTCGGATTTTTTGCTATTGAAAGGGTTGGAAGTTTGCCTGCAAGCCAAATTGCATGGCAGGAGATTACAAAACGTTTAGTTTCCAAATCTGATTTTCTTCCTTGTGAATTTTTCTTGCTTGCTCAAAGGCAAGACTCGTCTTGACCAGCCCAGACTGAGGTGGAGCTCATAACCACGCTGGAAAGTGTCCTGTGGCTTGGAAGAGCAGCTAGCTGGAAGGAGAACAGTTTTTCAGGAGCAGTCAGGATGCTTTCAGTTCTCACCCCATCTCTCTACATACTCACGAGCTTTGGTGGGACATGGTGACAGCATGGTCTTGTCACTGGGTGTTCAGTGAAGGTAATAATTAGTCACGATGCTGCCCCACCACAACAGACAGTTGCAAGCTGCTGTTGCAAATCTTGCATCCAGGAGATCACCTCTGTATTTCACTTTGTGTCTAGGCATCAAAATTTGGGCAAGAGCTTATGGCACTTCCAGAGCCACTGAGTTGCTCTTGTAATCATTCTAAAAAACAAATAAAAAATCCAAGGAGAAGTGGAAAAAGGCTAAACCCCAGTATATTATCTCAGTGTTGCACTTCTGCAGTAATCTGGCATCACAGATATGGACCGAAATGTAAACTCTCACCTTTGAAGTAATGAAGAATAAGGGAAATTTCTGAAAGGCGGTTTTACTGCAGTCTAAATTGGAAGCATGAAGTGGAAGGTTAAGAAGAACACAACTCTCTGAACCTCATGGTCAGGCCCACATTTGGCCATGCAGCTGAGGAGGGGCAAGGGAGCCAAGCCAAAACTATCACAGAGAGCCCAGATCACTGTAGGCATTCTTGTTTTCAAAGTTGGTAGGAAATAGTTTTCTTAGAAAAAAATGGAATTGGTGTTCTTTTCTTTCTTACTTTAGGAGCCAGTTTTCTGATCTCCAGTTCATATTATGATCTTGTACTGGCCTCAAATTTTGGGTCTCCATTTCACTATTTTTCATGAGCTGTAGTTTGTGCATTTTCTGGCAAATTACATGTTTTTGCAACCCTGCACGCCTCTTGCTTTTAAGGAAAGAAGGGAATAAGGAAGAAAACTGTGTTATGTTGAAATGCTCTTTAGGTCCCTTTGCATATGCTTTTGCATATTCTTGACCAATCTTCCTTTGTTTTAGGTGTTGGTAGCATTTTTTCTTACACTATGTACAATCATTAGCATTAACAGGGTAACAAGAGTGTAACAAGGAGAACATACTCCAGAGTGTATCCCTTAATTTCCCTCTGAAGTGGAAGGAAGTTGTCCAGTTGGCTATGTGCTGTGATTTGCCATCATTAGGACTGGTTTTTGACTCCTTGTAGGGTAGGTTAATCTGTCCTGGGGAGCCTACAGTGAATCACATTGGATTATATATGCCACAGATAGGTAGGTGCCACCTTTAAAAATGCCAGTAAGATTCTGAGGCACTTTTTCCAGCCAAGAGCAAGAGGTGCACGAGATAAAAGAACCATTTGCCCCTGCAAGAATTGTGCATTCACATGATTAGTGAGGCATGGTATTAAATTATTTGAGCTTTGTGCATAAATATATACTGAGAGAAGCTTTGTAACCGGCGACTTTGGCTATAGTTTTCTTCTTCATGGGCCAAATGCTCTGCTGCTGATAGGGCTTAAGAGTATTTTGGTGGAGCAGCTGAAGAGCTGCTCTTCCTTGTGTGCGTGTTGCACTGTCCCACACCCAAAGAAATGCCTCCTCATGTTTTACGGGTGGACTTTGCAGCTTGATTGGAAATAGAAACACAGTAAACAGCAACTGTGTCTCAGAAATATCCCCAGCAACACAAACTGTCACTATTTCAGCTTCTCTCCAAGGCTGCTTCTTAGGGGGCTGATCTGCAGCTATATAAAAGCACGGTAACATAAGCTGCAGCACCAGCCCTGGAAAATCTTGTAGTACAGCTAACAAATATCTGCAAAACCTTGTTTGTATGTATGTGCGCTTACGTTTAAGATGCAAACTTGTATCTGAGTGTGCCCGGCTCCCCGCAGTATATAGCTGCAAAGCTATTTTGAACATCTTGGAAAAGATGGGTTTGTAGTCTGATTTTCTTTTTTTACTGTGTTTTTCTCCCCCCATGATGTTTATTAACATCTTCCCTGATGTCCAGCTACAAGGGATGGGTGCATAAAAGTTTACATGAAAATACATTTCTCTGTAAGTGCTCTCTCCCTGCGATTCTTTTTATAGCTTTAACCAAGACCAGTTTCATCTTGTTTCATCCTTTACCCCTCAAAGCTGATAGAGGGGATATTTCACTTTCATCTACAATTCACCTTGTCCTTTCCATTTTTCACTTTGGTTTGCTTGTTGATTTGCAGTAGCAGGTGTGACCAGCCATCAAAGAGCCCTGTTGGGAGCCCACTGCCAGGGAGAGCACCCTGGCTCACCCTCGGGATAGCAGGAGGCACAGCCCTGACTCCTGCTTTTCATTCCAGCTTTTTCCATTCGAGCACACCAGCACGTCCAAAGTCTCCTTGCTGACCACTAGTGACTTGAAGCACTGAAACAGGAGCTTGGAGTCAAGGCCGATGATTATCTTTTCTGCTTCACTCCCTGAGCTGGGACCTGTAGCCAGGCTCTCCGGACGCGGTTCAGTGCATTCGGGGACATGCTGGACATGAAGGATTTGCCTATTTGATAAAAGAGCTGCCAGTGCCTCGGGCAGCCGGCACCTCTTTGGGCCGGTTGTGTGCTGCTCAGCAAAGAGCACAAAGAGGGCGGATGGGAATACGGAGGGAATCTCGTTAGAGTGAGACGAGGAAGATGGAAGGGCTGAGCTCCAAAGGCTGACTCTGTGTCCCTGGGGCCAAGAGACGAGTGTGTGGGAGAGCGGTGCACCTCCATCTTCTTGTTCCTACCCCTTTTCCTTAAGGATTTTATGATGCTCTGTGAGTCTGGAGCCACACCTGCCAGCCAGCCACCTAGCAAGGGCTTTGTTGGGCACAGGACTGTGGTCAGGAGTTTATGTTCTTGTCCAACTTAAAGTTCAAGCTAATGAGGTGCTGTAATAATTATTTCAAAGCAGTTTTGGAGGAAAAGATGAATTGGTTTAGTTTTACTACACAGCCATCTCCTGACCTGCCTTATTTTTTCTTCTTTAGCTCTGTCTCCTGCCAGAGCTGGAGTATGTAGGGCAGACCTGCACATCCTTAATCAAGGCAGTGAAAACTTATGGACACAGAGATTCCAGGATCAAAAGATGGATTTGGGTCAAAGTCCTTGTTCTTTGTAGCAGTTTCTGCTGGTTGGGTTGGATGTGGTTTGGTTTGGTTTGGTTTGGTTTGGTTTGGTTTGGTTTGGTTTGGTTTGGTTTGGTTTGGTTTGGTTTGGTTTGGTTTGGTTTGGTTTGGTTTGGTTTGGTTTGGTTTGGTTTGGTTTGGTTTGGTTTGGTTTGGTTTGGTTTGGTTTGGTTTGGTTTGGTTTAGTTTGACAGGGAATATCTTGAGCACCATTTCTAGGGATCTTTGCCCTGCCTCTAAAAACAGATGTACCAAACACAGCGGTAAAAACAGGCCTGACCCAGTGTTGTCTGGTTCCTTTCCTTGATGGAGTTTTACCCTCTCCAATACAAATAGTATCTTTGCAACATTGGATGTCTGAGATTCAAGATATGTTTTCAAAAATCAGTTTGATACCATGTCCTCTGGTAGCCAAACTCCATTAAAAAACAGTTTGAATGTAGCTATGTGTAAATAGAGCTGAGTCTTTCCTATCTCTTTTACTTAATCCCAGTAATGTCTGTAGGCTGGAGCTCCAGCAGGTTCTTGGGTAGTTTGGGAAGAAAAATGTGGGAGTTGTGCTAAGCCACCTGAGAAGGAATTGCAGCCAGTACAGCCAACAGCCACATTTAACCTCTGGTACGTCATCGTAACACACATTTTAGGAGTGATAATGATTATTTCTGGTACCCTAAGCAGGGAATGTGTACTGTCAGCTGTTGTGGAAACAAATCAAAAGACAGTCCTTTTCCTAACCAGTGTAAAAGGAGATATTTTTTCTGCTTAATTTCTACTTAAAAGGGAAATAATTATGAAGAACTATTTTTTTTTCTATCGTTATATTTTATTTCCCTGCACCCACCTTTCCCAGAATCTTCTATGTAGCTAAATCCAGTAAAATAATGGCAGCTGCAAAGCTAAGAGTAAGGCCAGGAACAGGTTCCAAGTGCATATTTACAGCTGCCCTTCTCAAAGCATCCTGTTTTCTTCAACACTGAGTATTCTCCATGAATCAGACCTTCTGGAGATAGAGGGACCTCTCTTAGGTGTCTGGGTTTAAGGAGGTTTTTGTGTTTGTGAGGATGGATGTGTATTTCTACACAACTGGCCATCAGAATTGTGAGTTTTGTGATTCTTCTCATTATTAACATTTTGTCTTTCCTGATTATTTTGTACTACTCCTCTCCAGTGATTTATTTCTACAAGGCTTCTGTTGTGAGCCGTTAATGTCGATGGGCTCAGCCACTGCTTCCGTGTGGTGCAGAGGAGTGGGAAGAGGGTATGACTTTGCAGAAACATAGGGTTACCTCCAACCACAGAAATCAGGCTGTAAAAATGATGAATATCTCTCTTCTGCCATCCATAGATCTGACAGTTTTGTATAACTTATGAATTAAACATCTGGGAGGTGTAGATGTATTTTTTTCCCGTTTAACAGTCACCAAAACCGAGGCCGATAAGCTGTTGAATAATTTTCAGTCATCCTGTAATGTTACAGCAAGTTTTGGGAGCAGATCCCTGGATTGTCTCTCTTAACAGAAATGGCAGAATTGCCATTAGAGTTAGTGAGATCAAGGTGGCACCTGGTGCTGTGTCTTAACCGTGAGACGAACCTTCAGCTCCATGCAGAACAGACAGGACCTTTACTGCAGAGGCCTCATCGAACAGATCCCGACAAAGTAAACAGCATGACACTTAATTTATCTACCCCAGAAACATGAAGGGCTCAGTCGACCTGATGGGATCTGTGGTTCCAGGGAGTCTAGGTATTTAAAACGTGATGCTCAGCCTGCTAAGCCATCCCCTGCAGCTTTCCTTAGTGCATAAGATATGAAAAAATCTCCTGTCCTGCAAAACAGATATTAAATTGGATACTCTTTCACCCTGCCACGATAAGAAACGCAGCAGAGAGAGGCAGGAAAATGGAATGCTGCTTAGAAAGAAAATATATTTGAATCTAACATAAAAATTGGTGAGATAGGAGGATTTTCAGAGCTAGTAGCAATCCCCTCCCCAATGAGTTGCTGGAAATTCAACTCTCCCTGTAGTTTTTGCACTGGATTGTGAATAAAAATGGTTGTGATTGATGAAGCGTTTGGTGTCTCACTGTAAGTTGGTCAAGAGGGACTTCTAAATCACCCAAATGAAATATTGCATTATCATGAACGGTAACATGTAACTGTTAAGTATGCCGTTGCTTATCATAAGCTCAGGCTCCTCCGAGCTCTACCCAGCGAGAAATCTTTGTGAGCATTGGAGCAGAGAGTCTCCACACGGCCTGGCAGCACTAGGGCCTTTTCCTTTTCCGTTTCCTTTTCCGTTTCCTTTTCCGTTTCCTTTTCCATCCCCTTCCTTTCTCCTTTTCCTTCCCCTTCCCTTCTCCTTTTCCATCCCCTTCCCTTCTCCTTTCGCCTTCCCCTTTTGCCAACTGGGAACAGTGTCTCTCTTATTTTCCAGATCTCTTATTTTTCCTCTATACCCACGAAAGCCATTGCAGTACTAACCTCTTATTAAAGCTGCACTTCACAAAATTATTTAGCTGTTGATGTTCCAGTCCCACAGGGTTCAAAACCCATTAATAGCAGCAAATTTAACTGAGTTTTCCTGGAGTCACATGTTCATGCTCACTCTTTTGTGTCCCTCCCCTCCCCTCCCCTCCCCTCCCCTCCTCTCTCAGGCAACAGCAGGAGAGTCAATTTTTGGGGTTTGAAAGGAGAAAAACGCAATGTGCCTTTGTTTGCTGAAGGCCATGGACCCATTAGTCAGGTTTGGAAAGCCCTGGCAGTGAATTACCCTCTCCTGTATGGGGCTCATTACAGAGTTGTGTTGCATATTGGGGATTTTTTTGCATAAAGCTTTTTTACCAGTGCTGTGCATGGGATGATAGGTGAGAAAACAAAGTTTATGTTTCATGGGAAACCAGCAAAATAGTATTAGAAAAAAAAGTAATTTCTACTTTCTTTGCTGGCACAAAGAAGTGGCCGATGTTGTTCCTATTAAAAAGCAAAACATTTCTAGAGTAGAGACCCACACCTCCCACAGAAAAGCCCTGCATTCACAATATGACTAAAAACCAATCCAGTTGGGCTGAAGTTTTCTATATCCAGAACTTTCCACGGAGGCCTTGGCAGCTGTTTCTCAGAAAAGGATTAGTGAAATAGATGTTGCTTGGCTGAGTGAGAACACAAAATGCCAGTTAGCCAGGCAGCCTTAGGATTTTCCATGTTTTAGGCTAAAATGTGGAAGTGGAGAGGGAGGTCACACTGAAGTCCAGCATTTTGCTTTGGATATCTGCACATCTTGATCTCGGATTGGCCAAGCTACAGGTCTCCAAAAATGCTCCAAACAGAACTAAACTCTGTAGTTCCCTGTAAAATGTAAGCAACCCTCAGTATGAGATAGGTGACATGCTCAGGCAGTCATGGTTCATTTCTCTGGCTTTCTTGTCCCTGTCTGCGTGTTTTCCTGCTTCCTGAGCTGGCCATGTCTCCTCTCTATTCAAATCAGGTGGCTTCCTGTACCCCTGCCTGCCAGCTGGGGGGCAGAGAGGAAGAGGACAAGGCTGTAGGTGGGGAATGGTGCCATCCACCTGCCTCCCACTGAAGTCTTTTACCTGCCTGTTTTCGTGTCTGTGCTCCAGCACGTGGGAGCTTGGTGACTTCTCAGAGAAGTGGTGCTCTGGGTTGCTCACCGTGGTAGATCAGTGATGTTCCTTATTTTCTTGAGTTCCCTCAGGAGTTTTGGATTCATTTTTTTTAACCAGAATTCGGACTGTGGCAGAACACTCAGCAAAAGCAGAGTTCAGTGCAAATGGCTAAAATTTGTTAAATTCACCAAAAACAAGGTAACTGGGATGGGACATGGTATGTTGGGTGGTGTTAGTGGTCACACCTGTGCAAGTATGCAAGTATCATACTTTAAAATACGAATAGTTTAATCATTGTAAAGTTAGAGGAAAGTGTTCCATGTGTGTTAGAGTCTTGGATCCTGTTGGGGTGAAGTAATACTGCACAGGGGTTGGAGGAAGAGGAGAGAGATGAAGCTGGGCCTGCGTTGGTCCCCCCCATCAATAGTAACCATAACTCATTAACCTAAACTGAAACATTTGTTAAACTTTTATCTGAATAGGAAAGCTTCACGTTTTCTTAACAGAACAGATTCTGTGGCTACTAATTTATTACTGTAATTTAAGAAACAGACGTCTGTCTGACATGTGCCATGTAGTTCAGTAGGTCACTAGTGACCTCATCCTTAAAATCGTTATCTTTGTAAACCATTCATTTTGCATAAAAGCTTTTATTTATAGTCAGTCATTAAAATTGGGACCTGATATTTACTTTTCTTCTGATTAGGTTAAAGAGTGAATATGAACAAAAAGTACCCTCCTGTTAGCACCAAGCAGTTTGCAAAGTGTGCTATTCATATCCAGCATTTCTAAAGGAATTCTGTTGAACCATTATAGGCTTAAATGGGGTTAGTTAATGCATTTGGTTTTTTCACTGCTAAGACTTGATTCATGTCACAAGGGGTGTATTTTATTTGGTTTTGGTTTCTTATAGGTTCTTGTCCTCACTGCTGAGCAGGTGGAGCCTGTGGTTTGTACTGGAAGTGTTAGACTTAGAGAGAAGTGCTGTGTTACAGGATGAGGAGACTGCTGGGGGGCTTGGTGGGTCTCCTCCTTTGCCCTGAGGTTACAGTAGCAGGAGGACCAAGACAGTCCAGGTTCTTGTCTATGTGTGAGCGTTTTGCAGGGCCAAATTCTGAATCATCCCGTTGCCCAGCCCCTGATGTGATGAGCATTTGGCCCAAGGCAGGGGGAAGCACTCCTTGATTGCATCTCTCTAGAGCATGAGACATTGTAAGCGACAAATGAGGTCCCCAAAGGATGCCCTGAGTTGCACTGTAGGGATGTCATCACCCAACAGCCTGCGATCTACTGGCCATGGCTTACAGGGCAACACAGCCCTAAAGGGCCAGACACAGCGGTCCCCTTCAAGGATCAAGTTCTTGGGGTGTCCATGAACTCTTCTCCCACGTTTCCTCATCCTCCTGTTGTGCCTTACCCTTGATATCAAAGGTCATGCTTAATCTTATACTCTGTGAGTGCTTAAAAATACTGAACATGAGTGCTGGTAACTTTTCCATGCCAGTTTTCTCCATGGAAGCTCCAAGGTGGTATGGGGTTGCCCCCAGCCCAGGAGGATGGGCTGGGCAGGATCAGAACCCTCTCCAAGGGAGTCCAGGGGCTTCTTGCTGGGCTGGAGAATGCATGAGGCGAGAGAAGAACCCTTCAAAATTGAGTGGTGGTTTAATAACTGTAATGAAAATGATTTTTGACCAAAAATTATGTATTATCAGTTGGCTGAACTGCACAGCATACTCTCTTAATATTAGATAGAGCTGGGTTGGTTTTTTTCCCCCAGATCTTACTGCTAAGATCACTGGCCCATTTCAATTTTTATTGAAACAAATAAACCCAATAAAAACACTTATGCTGAGAGCTGAAGCTCCACAATAGAAAAAAAAAAATTACTCTGTATTGAATTTATTGATTTATTTATTTACTCCAACTGGAAAATTGAGTATTGTGTTAATGTATTTTATAAGAATCACAGTGCTCGATGAAATGGCTAATTTATTTTAGCGTATACATAAATAGCTAGCAATTTTCAGTGAGACAGGCTAATGAAAATGATGCCATGAAATTGTCTATACTATGAGGAGTGATGGAGTCAAGTTATTATTGGTTGAGTGCTGCGACGTAGTGAACTGGCCATCATGTCTTTGAACTTTTGAACTGCTACTTGGTCGTGTGATTTATTGATTTTGATATCAGCATGTTAACTTTTTATTTTTGTTGGGGGGGTCGCACAAGCAGCACGGATGAGTAACGCTCTGTGTAATTTCATAGATGTTTAGGTTAAACAAGATGGTTGAAAAATTTAAAGCATGTTAACGGAGCAGGGTTACACCATGTGGAAAGGCAGAGAGATGCTTGTAGGTACCATTAGATGTCAACACTGATGTTCTGATTGCTGCGGATTAGCCGAATACAAGCGAACTTGGCAGGGTAAGTGTGCATCATATTTGTCAGAGAAACATTGCCTTTGTTCTAAATTAAGTATGTGATCTCATAGCAACTTTGTTTGCCTATCTACCTTCAACCTCTCCTCGTGCTGTATCTTATCACAGTGGTGCCTGGTACGGGCAGAGCATCCACTGTCAGCCCTTCCCAGAGGCGCACTCCATGTTGCCGGCTGTTGCTCGACGGAGGATGCTCACTGGTGGTGCGAACAGCTCAACAGCTCGTGTTGGACTGTTGCACCAGAGAGCTGCCCCCATCTGCCGTCACCCAGACGTGTAAACTTGTTTTATCTTCTAGCTGTGATCCCCTTGCAGGCTGGCTGTAGTGCTGAGCCTCAGCATGCAGCACTCGCCAGCGGCTGCCTCATCCCTCGGTGCAAGGAGATGCTACACTTGTTGTTCTTGGTGGTTTGCTTAGGACGTGGAATTCAGGCACTAAAATAATATTGTTTGATTTACAGTGTTTTCTTGCTTCAGAACTTTTCTCTTGACTGTGCTGGTAGGGGACTCTTTGCATGGCGGCTGCTCTGAGTTCTGTTTCTGATTAAACCGACTAACTTGACACCTGCATTTTACAATTTGCTTAAAGTGCTTTGTCCTGTAAAAGCAGCAATTTCAAAGCTTTAAAGCCAGCAGACTTGCAGGGGTTTGCACAACTTAGCTCATCCCACCAGTTCGCTGCGATTGTGCAAAACACGACTGGACTTTTCTAATCTACTTGACCCCTGCTTTCAAAATTGCAGTTTTAGTGTCTGTCCTTCCTGTCTCCACTAACCCCCTTGTTCTGCTGTGGGTCTTGGCAATGCATGCAAGCGTTACTGTATTTTTTTGCCCCAATTATTAAACTGGCATGTCTTTATTTGGATATTAAAAGTGCTCCCCCCCCCCCTTTGCCCACTGCGACCCAAAGCATTTCCAGCAGCCTCGCGGTGAGCAATTCGGACGCTGGTACCACTTGCCTCTCCCCCTCATCCCCCTTTGCCCTCCTCGTTATTTTTATTTTTTTTTAATATATATATATTTTCTAAGAGATGGGCTGTTTAAGCCAGAAAACAAAACTGGTGGGAAAAGGCTAAAAACAGGACTGACACCAACACCATTAGCGGGGGGGGGGGGGGGGGGAAAAAAAATAC
>NW_008236442.1:4092452-4102493 GCF_000691975.1 Corvus brachyrhynchos | reverse complement strand
ATGCCCTGCTATTTCTAGAAAATTTGCGTTGCTGAAATACTTTAATCTGTGTGCTCTATTTTATTCCTTTAAATATTGGGTTTTCTCCTTTTTTTTTTTTTTTTTTTTAGTTTGTGATTTTATGAGCACATATTCCTCTTAGCGGCTATGAATTTCTATGAATTCTAAATAAGCTTTTCTAGGGATGAAACGTGCGGGGTATTTTTACACGAGGATTTCAACTTTTCGGTTGACATAATCTGAAGGTACCACAGCCTTTTCTACAACTGTTCAAGTGCTTCCCTGCCCTGCAAGGAGTTATCACATTGCTTAAACCAGCCCTTTATGCCATCATTTTTCTTTTTTTAATTCTTTTTTAAGCCTATATGTTGCTCAGCTTCAGTGGATGCTTTTCGTCTCCTCCAAAATGAGACGCTCTCAGGTTTTGCTGTGCTTCTCGGTTTGTTTTGAACACGTAGGAAAATATTAATACAGAGCAGTAAAAAAGAAACAGTGATGCGTCTTCCGTTCAGGGGAGTCGGCAAACCTGTCCACTTCTGTGCCGGGAAGTACAGAGAGCAAATCCATAATTCAGTGCAGGAGCAGATGAATTCACGGCGATGCATAGGATGGGTATTATGTAACTTAATAAGAAATGTGGTTTTGATCGTAGGAGCGGACACTGTGCATGTAGGTATAAATATCAAATCTAGGTAAGTCTGTGGAAGAGCACTTTTCTTCCAGCCTGCATTAAGCAGCGTTGTCTTCAATCCCTAATTCTTAGGGGATTTTTGGGAGGGAAGCAGCTTCTTCCTAAATTGAGTATAATTCAAAAAATCTTTTAAATACCTGTTGTGTACTTGGTTGCTTAATTGGCTCTCCTTCTTCCTGTCTCTGCTGCCTGCTTTCCCCAGTTATTAGGGGATCTCTAGATTTATTTTTTTTTAGGAAGTCTCAGTTCGAGAGCAAACCTGGATAGCAAAGCTGTTCTTCTCTTTTTTTCTTTTTTCCTTCCCCCCTCCCTCCCCACTAAAATATTATTTCTCACATATTACTGGAGATTTCTTTTCTCTGCCTTTTATTTATTTTTCTCTTTAGCTGTGCAGGCTGACCTGTGCTAATCAGAAGCTCTTTTTAAAATACAAGACCAAGTCAGATAATGTAAATAAACTTTTGTACCCCCAAACTTTTATCCTATAAAACTAGGATGGATTTTTCTTCAGAAAAAGACATTGCAACTCACTAATGGTAAACACAAATAGATGTGTTTTGTAAAATCAAAGGGTGTCTTTTTAAACACATTTCTAGTTTTTGCTTTTTGGGCCTTGTAGGGGATGATAGGAATTAGTAGCCTTTAATTAGACGTGGAGATATTCACATTTTACAGGGATTTATGTTAGAACATGGAATGGCGGGTGGCTTGTTTCCTCATTATGAATACTCCCTGCACATAATGAGGTTCATCATTAGTTGATGGAGTGAATTTGCCCTAGCTCTACCTTGAAAGGCACATAATTTACATACTACTTCAGAGCTTAGGCTTTAATGGATTCCTCGATGAATAAAATGAAAAGCTACTTTCTTTAAATTTTTGAACAGTGTTTTGATAATACGGATTTAATAAGACATTCAATTTCCTTGTTAAGTATATTTGAAAGTGCATTCCCAATTTTAGCACAAAATATACTTCCCTATGTTGCTTCCTATAATATTGGGTAATACGCAAGCAAATATGTACCAGCGTAAACATTTTTGGGGACGTAGAGGGATTATTTTACCGTGTGTGAGGTGACACCGTGCTCCTTTGGCCTGGTCCCCAAACACTGTAGAGCTCACCTGCTCTACCACAGAGACCTGCTCCCCTGTTAAAGCTCGTTCTGCCTGAGGAGTGTTTTAACTGTGTATTTGCTGTGTACATTTGAAGTGATGGATCTTTGGAAATGTGTTGCTGGCTGCCAGGCTGACAGTGACAAACCCTCCAGTCCCACCTCCCTATTTATTTTAATGAGACGAGAACAGCAAAAACTTCTCTGGTGCAGTTCCACCTCTGGAACTGCTGCGTAGATGTGATTAGATTAGAGTAAATTGAATTGTAGGCTGCCTGATGTGTTATCATGTCATCAGCTTACTCCAACCCTGGTCTACAGGGTAGAGTTAGCGAGACGTCCTCATCTTCTTCTTCCTCCTCCTCCTCTTCCTCCCTCGGTGTGTGGGTGGGGACCGTGTGGTGTGTGTCCTGTGCATGGGGCAGGCTGGGCATGGCCAGCACCTCTCCCCACTGACACTTGCCAGTGTGGTGGTGGAGTTGAGAGGCAAAAAATACGAAGCGAAGGCTTGTTTTGATAGAATGTTTTATTACCTGAAAACGATGAGCATGTATTAACATTAATAGAATAGTCTGTGTCATTCTTTTTTAGGCAATTTACCTCTGCCACAGACCTGTCTGCTTCAAAATCTTTCTCTGTTCTAAAACATATATTTGTTTAGGGAGTTTTCATTGAAGTGTACATGACAATTACAGCTGTTCATTAACAAAATTGGGTATTTGTTTTAAACTTTAACCAATCACTTTGATATGCTAATTATGGTGTAATTTAATTTGAGCCCTGTAATGATGATGCCGTTATTATGGACATAAATGATGCAGTTAAGCTGAGAGTAATCTCATTTGCATACTGTACATGCCAGTAAATTAAGCCCTTTCTTCGACTGCTTCAGCTTTAATTTTCCACTTCTTTTCACACAGCGCCTTTTCAGCCAGTCTCTTATAAGCCCACTTTGTAATAGTGCTGATGACTGTTTGATGTGGAGAGTTGCTGCACCACAATAATGCAAGACACAAGATGTAACATTTAAAGGATTCATTATCTTACTGAGTGTTGCTTTAAGAAGCTGGGATTAACAAGGGTGGAAGTGTCCTCTCCGTGGAGCCATGTGGGTCTTCCCAGAAACAAATGCAATCTTTATTTTTCCCCCCTTTCTCTTGGTGTACCCTAATAGTGAAAGGGTTTCAGTAAGGCCTCATGGTATTTCTCAGGAATGAACTAAGACACTATCAGAGCTCTATAGTACAACATTTGACCTTCTCTGTAGGATATTCTGTGATGCTCCACTGTTGCAGAAAAGTTATTGGATACAATTTGCAATATAATAGAGATGTGAGATACCAGATTATTTCTCATATTGGGTTTGTGGGCTCCAGATCTACCTGTGTGACATGTAGCAATGCAGAACTGAAGTCTGTGTGAGTTTGGTTTTTTTCTATTTATTTGCCAGTTTCTCCTTTCATGGCCCTTACATTAGTTGACCTTAATATCAGGTTAATTGCGAATTCAAATTTTAAAAAATGTTGTTGCACCTGCTGATATTAGTGAAAACTTGGGTTTTGAAAGGAGAAAAATCACCAACACCAAACAAAAATGAACTGCGTAAGTGCTGACTTCAATAGTTAATCTTTTCCAATTTACCATGTTGTCATTGAGCTGAAGTATTCTCATAACACTGTGGCGTACAAAGAAATCATGTGAAATAAACAGGGCTCTTTTTATAGCTGCTTACTATTATGGTTAGATATTTTCATGGTTTAATACCTCTGGAAGTAAAGCCTGTCTCAAATTTTTCGCAGCAGTTGGCCTCTCAGACAGCCATTGTTGTGTGGGTAACCAAGTTAACTAAAGATCATTATTAAAACCTCACAATCCTTTCCTTACACAGGGTCCCATGACCAAAAATAGCTTGTGCATTTGCCCACAAACATGCAAGTTAATAACTTCCTGGGTGAACAGTGTAAAAGCTGCTGATTTCCAAGGCATGCACGTCACCCTGGCCTCCACCCCTTCAGGGTGTGCAGCAAACAGATGGGAGGGTCCGCACTCAACGCCTGTCCAGCATTTAATGGGACTGCAGTTTTTATAGCTGTCACCTACACTTGGTTTCAGTTCTGCATTTCTCATATGCCATCTTGTTTTCCAGCAGCTCTTCCACGGTAGCCTGGCCATGCACAAGCACTGGCTGGGGCCGTGCTGCGGCGAAGTGCTGCCTGGTGGCAGTCTGACTGCCCTGTTGAACCTGTACCCCCTGTTTCTGGTTCAAAACTCCAGGAATCACTCCCAACAAGCCCACCGCTCCAGCCACCAACTGCACTGACATGTAGGATTTCAGTTCTCCTTGTACACATCTTCTTCTCATGGCTGGTGTGAGGAAGACCATCCAAGGAGATGTGTACGAACAGGGAGCAGAGTGTGGGTCTTGGCTTTCACAGAGCCTTTGCTTTTCACCCATAACACCAAAGCTAAGAAGGTGACATCTACTAGCTACTTCTCCAGGGTGGACTACATCAATGTGCAGTGTCAAATCCTGGGGTCTGCTCTGAAGCAAAATATGTCCCAAAAAGGAAAGGCCTCCCCAGTGCCTTTTCTGACATTGTAGACATGGGGTTCATTCATGAGTGCACCAGACAAAATCCAGCAGCTACTCCCTTTGTGCTTAGAGCCCAGAGCTGCTCAGGTTGCTGATGAAATTGGGTACAAGCTGACTCCACCCAGGGCACAGGTACAGAAGGGGTTTCTCACAGCACAGGGTGATGCAGACTCTCCCCAGAAACTCTGTAAAGTCTGAAATTCTCTAGAATAATGTTGGAAAAATTTGGCCTTTAAAGCTCATGAAAAAGAGTTTGTGATTTTGTCTATTTTAGCAGTACTCTTTTGGCTCAACCCTTTGTCTTCCCCCTAAAGTTAATAAAGTTAATGTATGTGTTGCTTTAGAATGTCATTGGCTGCAAAGGATGTGTCATGTCTTCAGCTGCTGTAGGAATGAGTATGCTGAGCATCTCTCTCTTGGGTCATGGAGGGATTTCTGTCCCAAGCAGACAGTGCCAGTAGGACGGACTGTGAGTTGGGCTGAGAGACTCTCTTTTGGTGCTTGTTAGTGTTTTATGGATGTAATGATGCTGCAGTGTGCTTTGCAGAACTTCAGTGTTAATCTTCTTGGGAGGTAAAAATACTTCTTCCAAAATGATTTCAATACCTTGCCCTTAAAGAAATCATGCTGTAAGAGTTGTCTTCACAAAAGAGGTTTCAGGCATAGTTTTTCCTACTCTCTTTGTCCTAATGAAACACATATCCTTCCTCCCCTCACAGGACCTTTTGAGTTTATTCTGGATAAAGAAATTAATTTATGAAGCTTTTCCCTTTATCATCCTCCCTCTTTAATCTGATCCTGGATTGCAATTTTCAGTAAGTTTCTCCTGCCACACTTTCCAACATACGAACCTTTTCAGCCCAATCAGGTGGGAAATTAAAAGCTATACCAGTTCTGATGATGTACTGTGCAGCCCTGTTTGAGCATTTGTGTGTAATTCCGGATTGCTGGGTTTAAAGAAGTTTTTCACCCTAGGTAATGGTAGCTCTCTGCAGAAAGTTATTTCAAGGAGTTTTGAGCTTTGTGGGAGATGGATTTCTCTTTTTCCAGCTTTGTTTACAAACTGCTTTGTTCTTACCCTTTTCCAGCAAAACGAGTGTTTCTTTACAGAAATATTTGTGGTTGAGAGCAAAGCCACTGAACCTGTCTCTAGAATTATAACTACAACAGATTAAAGAGTAATTTATCATATGTTAATATACGTACCCCATCAAAGTCATGGGCATCAAGACACAGAAACAAAAATAGACCTCTGATCTCTATCTCTGTAATGTTTTTCAGCATCAAATCTGCTATTAGTATCTGGAGAAAAAGCTCTAGGAATCTGTGGTTGTGTTTACCAGTAGCTAAGGAGAACAGTTCTGTCACTGAAATTACCCCAAGTGCCAAAGCTGCTGCCTTTTCCATGTTTGACTGAACCAACTTGACTTCAAGTTTCAAAGTGTGAAGATTCCCTGTTCCCACACTTGTCAGTTTTGTTCTTATTTGTAAACACATCTGATCGTGGCTGTAGATGGTGCATAGGTATCTGTGATGAGGAGCTTGGGAAGCAGCTTGCTTTTCCTGCACGAGGGAGCCTCCTACAGCTGTTCCCAACGGCAGGTGACTGGCTCACCTGGAGAGCATCCTGAAAAGGGGGGTGTTTTGGAAGTCCAGGTGAATCTGCCTGTTGCTGCTGGTCCTGAGTGAACACAAGCTAGTGAAAGCCAAGTAGCTGTTAGGGTTTCTTTAATCTGTAAGCCTTTAGTTCTTCTGGCTGCATGTACCCTCTTCCAGCAGCAGTTTTTCCTGTGACTGGAGAATGTGAGCCCTCTTCCAGCAGCAGTTTTTCCTGTGACTGGAGGATGTGAATATCTGTCTAAGCTGGCTGAATGGACAAAGCAATGTGATGGAAACACATAGAACGAACATGCTTCAAGCAGGACAGTGAAGTCTCTCAAGCAAATATGTTAGAGAAAGGATTTGCTATAAAGCACACGGTTCAGCCCCCTCCCTTGCTCCTGTTATCCCTATACCACGTGGGGGCTATAGGCAGTAGCAATGTAGGTAGGAACACCCTGGTGTGTCACCAGCTCTTCCCTGTGACATGTGCCTGCTTTAGGTACAAGTCTTCTGCTCTGGCTGTGCTGAATTTGACTTTATGTTGGCTTTTCATCCAAATAAAACACTTACTTTAAGGATGGTCTTTCAAAAGACCATGTTCTTTTTTCCAGATAACTGCAAATTCTTGAGCTGGGCTATTTAGGTAGTTTCCCAAGACCATCACTTTGAGGAAGATGAAAGAAAAAAATCTGCTTTCAGGTGCGTGGCCTAAATCAAAAGCAGCTCCGTTTGAGTTCTCTGAAGTTTATCAGGGTTTTACCATTATTAACAGCCATATAGCCCCAGGCAATGGTCCTCTGTCCTACATGGGGAGAGAGCAGTATCTTCTGGCCCTGTGCTTCTCTGCTGCAGGGTAACAGTGTGCAAGGGGCAGCCAAAAGCAAGGAGGGCTCCAACAGCTGTGTGCTTGGTAGCACGGCCAGAGCTGTCCGAGATGGGAAAGCCAGTCTGGTCTTGTGCGAGAGAGCCTGACCTGGAGGCAGCCTGCCAGCTGGGGAGACTCTCCTGTGTCTCTGCAAACTCTTGGACTTTGGGAGGAACAGCAAGGCTGTGCATGAAGAGTTTCCTAGGCTTCACACTGGGGTAATGCTTGCAGTGTATGATAGGCAAACCTTAGGGACCCACAGTGCAGCTCTTCAGCTGTGGGATATTTCACATGTTTGTTGGTATCTCCTTTGGCAAAGGCAAGATTGAATCAGGGTGGGTGTGCTACAGGCTTGATGAGGGAAGGCAATACTAAGGAATGAATATTGCTTTTACTATGAAACAAATATAAAAAGGAAGAATGAAATGATAATAACCTAAATTGGTGCCAAATGTATGGGATTCCATGTGTGTGCAGTAAAGGGAAACCCAGCTCCTGTAGTTTTCCCTTGGAAAATAATTTGTTCTGTATTTAGAACCTATGTGCTGGATGATCATATAAATGTGGTTAAATGGCACAGGATTCTGATCAAAGGAGCAATTACAAGTAATAAAATAGGAAATACAATTATTGCTAACATTTTGGATCTTATAGCCAGGGAGAATCCTAGCTGCTAGGTGAAGAAAAAACCATAACATGAAGAGAAGAAAATAAGAAACCCCCCAGATTTCAGCTTACTGGGCTCTATAAAAAGAGTGTTGAAAAGTAAAGCTACATTTCCTAGAATCTCGGAATTCCCAAATAATTATCAGGGGAGAGTTGTGAGGAACTTAATTGTTGACTGAGCTGAGTTAGAGCAGAAACTGAATTACCAACTTCCACACAGGAAAATGTACCAAAGTCGGAGCTGTGGCTGGGTTATTTTCACCAAATGTCCAGCACATATGCTGCGCTTGCTTTTATTGTTCACCGTTATGGTGTCATGTCTCGCTAGATTGTGCTTTGCTACACACCTCCACCCCCTAACAAACTGGCCCTATATGTGCATGTAGGCAGAATATAGGGAATTAAGCTGTGTGACAGTGAACTTCTGGGGGTTTTTATATGCTTGACAAATGTTTCTTAAACATGGTATAAATACATTGTACAGAAGAATTCAAGTGTTTTGAGGGGCACGTTTTACTCCCAAAAGAAATGTGTGTATTTTGGCTTCGTATTTCTCTGTGTTTTTTCTTATCCCCTAAAAGAAATATTTAGTATTTTAAAGGCACCTATGTTTAGATAATACAGGTTTGGACAGTATTCTCCTCTGTATGTTGTAGAGTTCCTGCCGACACGCCTGGACAAACCTCACCACCTAAAACCCTCAGGCCAGATTTTGGCATTTGGTGTCCTCAGAGGGAGGGATTGTAGCTGTTAATCCTGTAATAGTCAGATTCTTCAAGGTAGCATCTTCTGTCCTCCCACGGGTTAGATTCTCGGTTTTACCTGACAGCCTGAATATTTCTCTTCAAAGGGAACGTAAACCCTTCTGCAAGCTGGGCTCACCCTCGCTTCCCCTCGCCAGGTCTTGCCTGGGCACTTCTCTTGTTCCTCGGCCCTTTTGCCATAGCCATTTTCTTCCTTCCTGGTTCCTTGGAGAAAATACACTGTATTTGTAAGGGCCTGTCCCTGCTGAGCCCATTTCCGGGGGTCTGCCTGCCTTGCTAAAGAGGCCTCTCCAGAAAAAAGGCAAGGGCATCTGGGCTGATCCCATCACTCTTCAAGACCGCGAGGTCATGCATTTGGTCCCCTTGCAGAAATGCCAAAGCCTATTTAGAGTCAGACATGTAAATACTCTGGTCAAAAATAATAATTAAAAAAACAATCTTGTGGCTGAGTTCTTTGGAGGAATGGGAATGTCAGCTGGCATTGGCTCTCACCTGTTTTGATAAGGCACTGCATTTTCAGCGGGTGTTTGTAAGCTCCAGATACTTGAGATGAAAATAGCTTCCTCATCCTGTTCCCTTGCCGCGGGTGGGCGAGTGGCTCAGAGGCACAGCAAGGGACATGGGTGCCTTATCCCAGCTCCTTGTCTTTTCCAGTCACGCTAGCTGTGTTGTTTGGAACCAGTAAATGCTTCACTGCACACTTGGTCCCGTTACACCCATCCCTGTGTTAAACTCTGCCATGGAGGGGGGCTCTGGCCTCCCTGTGCCCTACAAGCTCCAGCAGTAACAGCTCGTCTACTTTTGGAGCTGTTGTAAGCCCTAATTTTAACTGGTCATTGTGAGGCACTTGGTACCCCTCAGATATGTGGACCCTAAGAAATGCTAGGAGCTTTTGTGTTTCTCCTGCAGGGTCGAAGCTCTCCTTGCCCCCGTTCAGCAGATGCTCCGTGGAGTGGCACTGCACCTGGAGGCTGGGTAATGCTCTCAGGTGAACTTCGCTCACATGAGAGGCTTTGATAGAACACCCGCTCCAGAAAACTGCAGGAAAAGTGGTTTCATTAGTGTTTGGGGTGGAAATATGCTGTAGATTAATCCTCTTTGGAAAGAGATTAAGAAATGTTCTCTCCTCCTCCCTTCTCATGTAAGAGTAGGTAATGTTTATTCTTTCTTTATTAACTACAGACGTCAGAGAAAAAGGGTTGTTGCCCTTTGATTTTATTTACAAGGCAAAAGTGAAAACTTGTTTGATCATATCATGGCTGTTTAGCTTCAGCGTAAGAGTGGAAGGGAACCTGTTTCCAACTCCTATCATGTCTAAATATAATTCTTCTTCTGTTTAGTTATCTCTGAATTTTAAATGCTGCATCCTTGGCCTTACTTATTTGTCAGGTTGAGTGAAATTGCTTCATGCTCTGCTTACGGAAATAAGCTATTTAAAATGAAATTGTCTCCGAGAACTAAGGAATTTTTGTGGGTGTCAAATTTGGAGTCCTGATTTCCACAGAAATTATCCATTGTGAAGCAAAAGCTGTTCTGAAAACTTGGGTTTGCTTTTCAGTGAGGCAGGAGGAGACCTGGGGCTTGATAACTCCTGTTAGTGGTTGTGTTCTGGGGCCAGACAGGTTTTTTTTTTCCTTGTTTCTTGCAGACCTAAGGTATAACTTGATAGAAGCAGAGAATTGCTCATGTGGGTTTTGCTGTGTGCATCCAGCACACTTGCCTGGGCCACCTATGCCCAAAGTTGCC
>NW_008236442.1:4067452-4087452 GCF_000691975.1 Corvus brachyrhynchos | reverse complement strand
GTTTGGGCAATGAGAAAGGAGCGGATCGCCAGCGTAGCAGGTGGTCGTTTACAAAACAATCCGTCTTTTTATGTGTTTAGTAAGTCTTGAAGTAATGGCTGCAAGAGATCCATTTGTTGCTGCCCGTGCTCCCCTCTCAATTATTGAAAATAGCTTTTGCACATCCTGATTTTGTGTACTTAAATATTTTGGGGTTTAACTTTGTTATTTCATTTTTTAAAGTCTTTAGCGGTTGCATGTTCGACACGGCTTTGTTATCCTAGATGTTATGTTATGATCTGGCACACAGAGCATTAATTCCTTTATCAGCTCTATTTCCTTTACAGTTGTTCATTTAATTGAGCTCCTCTGTGTATTTTACAAAACAAGATGCATTCATTATAACTTGCAGACCTCAGATAATATTGTAACATGTTTCAGAAAAATAGCACTTTTGTAGATAGTTGTGGAAGTTGGGTGTTTGGTTTATTTTTCAGATGAGATGGGAGGAAGCAGTAGCAGAATTCTTGCATGCATAATCAGTCAGAACTTTCCAGAAGCTCTTTATTCAAGTTATTTTCTTTTAAAGCTGTGTTTACTCTAAGAATTCGGCTGAGGCAGTTGAAATATGTGGCTGCAGTAGAGAACAAAATACACTGTATGTTTTGTTACTCTCCTTGTTCTGCTTTGACTTGTGCAAACAGTTTTAATCCAAAGGAAGAGATCATACGGTCTGTGACTGTGGTATTGTACAATCCAGTTTAGGGTGCAAATTACCCTCTTATGGCACATCCTGACATTGGATAGTCTTGTCTGGAATAGGCTGTAAATAGAGTGTATCCTTCTCTTTCACAAGCCCTTGGAGCAGGAAGCCACATGCCTTTGCTCTACAGTGTTCAGGAGCCAGCACATCTGTGGGCCCATGCACCTGCATGCAGCTGGAGATGTTCAAATACTGTCTTTTGTGCAGATTTTGAACATTAAACACTGGTTTCTGGTTGTAAACGGCCTCCACATGCTGCTGGGGGTTCAGCACCAGAAAGGCCATTTCCTGGAGCATGGAGCAACCTCTGCTGAGCTTGGCAATGACAGACCCTCCCAGTCCAGGGCTGAACAGCTGGTTCTAGAGAGGTCATGGGGCCGCAGTGCTGTCTGTTGGGAGGCTTTCTGTTCCATTGGCATCGTGCATGGAAAAGGTATGAGCAGCCACAGGAGTGCTCACTGTCATTGGCCAAGGCAAGCTGGAGAGGCTCATTTGGTGTCCTGCAAATCCTCTCTGCTGTTGCCTTTCCCAGCCATGGCTGATGGTGGATTAGAGGTGGGCATTGCTTTTCAGCCATGGGTGAATGTAGAAGAGGGATTAAGAGCTTGGCTTCCTGCATCCTGACTCAAAAGTAGGCATATGTGGTTTTTTGGAGGAGTTAGGAACAAATTGGTTTTGAGAGAGCTTTTTTAGGGAGTTTTCTCAGGCACAGGATGAAATTTTGAGGTGAAAAAAATTCACGCTTTTTTTCCCTCTTCTTTATTGGGCCAGTGTGGAGAGGACCAACTGTATTTTTGGGTGCTTGGGATCCATGTGTGTGGCTGTTGAGGAACATGTGCTGTATGTACACATCTCCTGCACAAAAATGTGATGGGGTGGGATCCTTGCTCTGGACTGAGACTGGAGCTATTCCTGGGAAAGAAAACATGAAGACAAAACTGGGGATGAAGGCACCTCTTCTGTCCAACTTACTCTGTTCTGGCTGATGTGAACTGGCGTGCTGGGTACTTGGATACTGTGTGTGCGTTTGTGCGTTAGCTTACACACCAGTGTTCACTGACACATCTGGTTTCCCTGATGGGTCGTGCTATCCTTGCTGTAATGTGAGAGCCACAGCCCTTGGACAGGGCAAGGCAAGGAGTCCATCTGTGTTTCCACAAAAGCTTAGCTAAGTGCATTTTTTATATTGTGTTGTGGGCCTGATTCTTGTGGGGGGTTAGATGCTCTTAGTTGTGGATGCTCAGTGTTTTTGCAAGTCACCCTGCTCAGAAGTTGGTGGTTACAGGGGTTATTTTAAGGGGAAAAAGCATTTTCCATTTGCTTCTCCATGAACTGAAACCGTTAAAGAGCCCTTGCTTAGTTTTCCTCACACAAGCACACACTGATGGAAGCATGAGAGGGACTGCAGGTCTTGGAAGGCTTGAAGTGTGTGAAAACAGTGAGTCCTAATGAAAAGGGTTTTGCAATTTAATTGTAGTGGGTGTGCCTTTGTTTGTGCAAAGAAATGAAAGTGCTGGAGGCCGAAGTGCTTTCTTTATCCTCAGAATAGTGAGCAGTACAAACTTCCCTGGCCAGTTCTGCCACAGTGCCCGAGACCTGCAAGTCCCTGCAGAGCTTTGGCTCTCTGCTCACTGGGACCCATCCCATGGACTTTTGAGCCTTCAGCCATCCAGCCTCTCAGGGCTCTCCAGAAATACCATGTGAAGGACCTTTCTTGGGTTCCTGAGCGCCCTTCTCTTAAGGTGTTTGTTCACGTCACAGATTGACTGCATTTGGGAAGACCATTGTGTCCTTTGCAGTGGTTTTGAGAGTCATGACTTCCCCTCAGGATGGATCTGCACATCTCCATGTAGCCAGTGTTCCACTTGTTGAAGGCAAGGGGCTTGTTCCTCCTTCACACTGCCTCGTAAACCCCTCTGGAGTAGTCTGTGAATCCCAGTCTGGTGCCAGGGGGCCAAATGCCCTGCTCCCTTCTGCTCCAGCCTTCTCAGCTACCCTGTGCCCCACAGCAACATGATCCATTTTAAATAGATGCTGTTTGCAGCATCTTGGACTTGCTGTGTGAGGATGGGAAATGTTAACATAAATTCTTTAAATAACATCTAGTAGTGTTGAATGCACAGAATTATAAAACATTTTTATATTCTGAGACTCATTTGCATCTTCACATTAAAAACTGTGGTTTTCTTCTCAGGGAATGGTTGCAAGATCTGATTTGTTTTGAAATCAAAGCTAAATTTGTGTTCTTGCTTTCCTTTTTGCCCTTCATTTGACAAATTTTTCTTGTTCTATAAATACAGAATTGTAAACAAGGGCTAATCCTTAGCAACAACCTGGAAAGTTAACATTTCTCTCCAGCACCTATTATAATTAATTCAGACACTATGAATATGATGTGATTTACACATAATATTCCTAAGGCCAGGAGGTACTAATATCTTCTTAGAGAACTGAGGAAAAGAACATGCTTTTGTGTGTGCCATATAACATAATTGCACTGCATTTTCTTTCATGAGAAGATGTTTAAAGATGCTTTTTACTTTGCATTTGAAAAATGAAAGGCTTCTGCTTCTGCATTTGGCTGAAATTGTCTTAAATGTGTTTTCCCTCCTGCAGCAGTCAACATTGTCAAAACATTTTGCAAAGTACATTTTAATAATAAAGGTTAGGACCATCATTATATTAATTTAATCCTCTGTGTAGGTAAATTCGTAAGATGCTTCCACTTTGTCGTAAAAGTTTTTCACAGTAAACATCATCTGTTTTCCCTGTGTAAAAAAGGAAGGAGATAATATAGTCGACAAAAGGATAAATGCCTTGTGTGAAAATTGTAAAAGTATAGCTTGAACAGCCTTTCTCTTGTGGTCCATCCTTGTATTTTATTTAATTTTCATTTAATTTTGTTTTGTTCTGTTTATATTTGTTCAGGGAGTGTTTTTGTAGTGTTAATCTATGTAAGCCACATGCAGTTGAAAACTGCAACTCCCAAAAGGCTGTGATTAAAACATTATGGATGTGGCAAACCACAAATGCAAAAGGAAGTTTACATTTAGATTTTCTTCATAAAATATTTTATTCAAGTTTTGTAATACCTTGGTATCATGGTCAGCATTGCCATAAAAATTCTGTGTTATATGGAATGATACAATCTGTGAAGCATTTCCCATTATGTAGACACCATGTCTTTAAATTATAGCAATTTCTTAAGATTTTAAAGCAAAATGAGCTCTTAGAAGTGTGATTAATAGCAGGGAATGAGGCTAACACTGGGTCATCAGTGGCACTCCATTACAAAAAAGGTTGGACTAATAAAAGCATCCATCTATTTGACCAATAAAGCATTTGAATGATATGCTTATAGTTTTTATCATAGTGTAGTTACTTTGTACTGAATAAACTGTGATTTTACGTGCTGGAAAAGGAGTGTGGAACAGGCAGCACGGCTGAGGTGAGAGCAGTTGTCTCAAGTAGGGAAATATCAGGACTTTTATGTGAAGCTTGATGTTTTCAGAAGCCTTCAGGTTGCAGTGTCTAAATTTTTGAAGCTGCTGTGAAATATCTAAATCCCCTGTGACCCGTGCCTGCCTGCCCACAGTCATTCGGTGAGGCTGGCCCTCGCTGTCCTGCAGGGAGGGGAGAAAGGAGGGTATTGTGTGTAATCATTAATTCAGAGTTAAGTCCCCGGCAGCCCCAGACATCAGAAATACTCTGCTGCAGCACAGGAAATGGGGCAGCACTTCTGTTTTCCTGGTGTGCGGACGCCAACCCTGTCCTCGAGTTGCACCTTTCATCCTGCCTGCTATTATGCTGTCAACCTGATGTATTAAAAAATAGGCAGTTGCCTGAACAATACTGCATTTGGGTTTTATTTAAATACCTGTCTTATTAGCAGGTTGTACTGATTTCATGGTTTTGAACCTTTTTTTTCTTTTTTTTTTTTTTATTACAACAAAAGGCTAAATATTTTCTGAAAAAGAAAACGAAGGTTCTTGGCCAGCTGTGGATGTCCAGGATTGTGCTGTGAAGAAAAGTAACAAATACTCTAAAACTTGTAAAAAAATGATGAGGGGGGAGGCTTCTGGCCATCATGCTGTTTGCACATGAAATGGCAAGGGAGGGGAGATTAGTGCCAGGGCCAGCTGTGACCTTGGATGCTTCATAGATTTGAGACTGGGATGATTTTCCTCAGTGCTTGGCGGTGATGCTGGTGCTCATCAGAAGGTAGGGGTGAACCAGGGAGGGAAAATGGTGCAGCTGGGAGGAAAAAGGACCCGTGGTATAGCCCACAGCTACATCCTCTAACCCCACCTGACTGGTACAACATCTTAAAGGGCTTATTTTACATAGGAGAGGGATGAAGAGACCCATGGAGGTCTCATGCAGGGATTGTGTCAGGGCAGGAATGTAACCCAGAGCCCTGGATTAACCTCTACCATTAAGACTATCCATCTTCTCTCCCTGTACTTCAGATCTTTCCTGAAATCCATGTTCAGGATAGACAACTTACAGAAACCTCCCTGGAGGAATGTAGCAATAGGAAATTTCTTGAGTGTTACAGGGAGGAGAGATGGGGAAGGAAAGGCTGTCTGGAAGGTGGCAAACCCAGGGGACTTGGGTGTCCTGAGCACCTTGAGGACTAATGTCACAGTTCCTAGGGGCCAGGAGAGGAATGTTGGATGGAGAGCAGTTGGGGGCCAGAGGATTTGGTTGCAAGAAGACATCCAAGGGGCTTCTGGTTTGACAGAGAGGAGCTGGGGAGATCTACAAAGATCAGAGAATGGTGATGGGAGGCAGAGGCAAGGGGGTTGAGGGTGGGAGAGAGAAAGGAGGGGGAGGAGGGCTGAACCATGGCTTCATTGCTGCTACAGGGCCCTGGCATGGCCATGGGGGTGTGTGTGAATGACACATGTCCATGGTTGTGCTGGGCAGGTTGGACTGTGTCGAAAGCTGTTGTTTTGCTTGTTTGTGTGAGGAGTGAAATGAAAATTTTGCACCCCACCTTTTGCCGTTGTTGTTTTTCTGGGTTTTGATTTTTTTTTTTTTTTAATGCAAATGGATCTTTCACATCAGTGGTTTGGCCGGTAAATCTTGTTTTGTGAAACACTTTCAAGTGTTTTCAACTCCTTTCTTTCCCTTTTATTGGAGCAGATGCACAGCTCTGTATTTTCCCCTGCTGCCTGTTGTCTTGAGGTTGCACAGCAAGACTGCAAAGGCTTTTTTGTTTGTTGTTGTTGAAGGGGAGGAAAAAACCCTCAATCCACAGAAGAGTTAACAGGATTTCACTTGATCTGCTCGTTTATGCAATGAGTAATTCGAGGTTGGTAACAGCAAATTGTTGTTTATAAGCAAACATGGCACTGTGTAAACAAGAAGGCCTGGTCCCCAACTGGTTTGATTTCATGGTGGTCAGCAGCTGATGCATGTAACGTACAACCTTTCTGCTTCTCGAAATGTCAGAAGAATGACTATTTGTTTGTCTTGAGTTCTTCCCAGCTGTTTACTCTGTAATGCATTTGCCTCAACCTTGATTCCCTAAGAGTGGCCCCTTTCTCCTCCCTGCTCTGTTTACATTAGTCCTGCCCCGAGTGTCACCTATGAAATCTGTTGATTATTCCACCTGGTTAATGTTAAATTGCTCTTGCAAGATGATGTGTTTGTTCATAAACACAAATGCTGGGCCCCTTGTTTACTGTACCCATGGCAGCAATCAGTTATTAAACAAATATTGCTTTGTTTGCGGGTGTGAGCAGCAGTTTATCCTGCAAGGTCTGGAAAAAAACCTTTAAATGCTGGGATTTTGATAAAGGAGAAAAAGGGGAGCTTGTCCCTGGAATGTGGCTGAAACTCACTTTGGTTTGCTTTGCTTATCTTTAACTTGGGTGAAGGGGCTAGAAAGATTAGCAAGTTGTTTGGTTTTTCCAAGAGATTTCCTTAGTGTAATGATATCTATCCAGTTGTTTGCTTTTTTCAGAAGGGAGAGAGCACTCCTGCAAGACGACTAGCACAGTGGTAGACGGCTGATGGCTAGAAAATCCTGCATGGAGCAAACAAGGAGGTAGAAGGTCTAGGACAAAGGTATAGGGCTATGAACCAGGTAATCACCCCAAAAGTATGGCCTTGTGTTCTATGTCAGCATTTGGTCGGGGGCTTTTCGGTTTCCCTCTTTTCTCATGTTGGATTTTAATTGATGCATGTGCCATCGATGGAGTTGGAAAAGGCAAAGCTTTCAGTTTTACTTCTGAGGAGATCTGAGGAAAATCTGTTTTAGAAGCAGAGCCGTTTGAATCGAGAGAAAATACCAAATTTAAAAACGCGCTTTGTTGCTCCTCCCCCTGTGAGCGAAATGACGGAGCTGCTTTTCTTCTTTTTATAACTGGAAAACTGCATTTACATCTGCTAATTTCTCTGTGCTGCCTGTTTGTTCTTTGGTTTCTGGGAGTACTAATTAGAGAGAGCCATCCTGGTAGTTGTTGCTTTCGGGTTGTTTTGAAAATGAGCAAGAAAAACTCACTCACACCATCTTTGTTTTTCAAAATTATTGTTTGTTGTTGTTTCTGAGTGGAGCTTGGATTTCAAATGCCAGGGAGGACCTGTTAGCACTAACAGTAAATGGTTGGGGCTTTTCACACAAAGGGAGTAAACCCTCTTTGAGTGACCTTGAGAAAGAAATGTTAACTCTTTTTGTATGAAGGTGCTGTCTATTCCTGTATGTGTGAATTCATTTGTTAAAATGTGAAGGTGTTGTCTGTTCCTTTATATGTGAATTCATTTATTAGAATATCTTGGATACACGTTCATAGGAAGGATAAAATTAAATAATTGTCCTTTTCATCCATTGGAAAAGAAAGCAACAAAATATGAATAAAAATGTGATCCTCACAGTATTCTCTAGTTTGCATCAGTGATCCAAACACAGTGCTCGTCTGGGCTGCTGGAGCAGTGTCAGGGCTGGAGGGGAGCGGGAGGTACCTGAAGTGTGTAAGTGGACAAGCTGGTCATTAATTGACTCATGTTACTGCCATGAATCAAACCTTTGCTGCCTTGAATGAAGTGAAAATAGTGAAGTGAAAATGGCATTGTGCAGAATTGTTAGAGTAGCACCTGGCTTTGAGGTGGTTTTTGACTTCTGGAGGCTGCTAGAGAGTTTAGATATGCTTTAATGGAGATGTGCATGGAGAGTGGGAGTCTAATTCATCTACAGCCAGCACTTGGTATGAGGTTTCGTGTTATCTTGTTGTAGCAGTGCTGCTGCTGTCTGGCACAAACGGACTGTATTTACTAAATGCAACTTTGGTCTTTTATTTGGTTGAACAGTCACCTGTTTTTCTGTGAGGCGGACTGCAAGAGTTTGTGTTGCAAGCTCAGAGCAGTGTGCATGCAAACAAATAGGTCCTGGCTGTGAGAACAGCTCTGCAGTTTCTGTTCCTGTTCTGCACGGAACGGCAGGGAGCCCCACACTGCTGTGATGCCTGCGCTGGGATGAGCAGGTGGGTACCTCCCCAGGGACACCGACCACGGGGCCAGCACTGAGGGAGCTCTGCACCTCACCAGGCTGCACTTGTGACCTTCCTTCTGGGAGAGTCACTGCCATGGTGCTCATGTCCATGTGGTAGGAGTCGTATGGTGCAGTGAACTATGGCTTTTGGTTTTGCTTGGGGTTTTTTTTGGCCATTCGCCGTTCCTTTCCTTCCAAATAAACGATGATCCTGGTGATGGTAAGGATGATTTCTGTCAAGCTCACGGCTGAAAGACAGCTCTCCCCAAGAGAGAGGAAGGAACCTTACTCTGCCGATGATGGTGTGTAAATGATTACATCATACTTGCCAGTCACTTGGAAGTGGCCCAGCTCTAGAGCTTTTATGCATCTATGGCATGAGCTTCGTGCTGAATATGGATTTAATAGCTGTCAAGCTGAGAGTCATAGATTGAGATAGAGCTGGCTTTGCAAAGGGGGTTTGTTTATCCAAGGTGAGACTGGGAGTAACTTCTGTGTGCATGTGTAAAATGAAGGGAGAATGCAAAAGTTTGAATTGTCCATTGTGTGTCTAATGCTTTGGGTCTTACCTCATGGAAGGGAGTGAGACCTGTTGTCTTCACAGCTTGGTATGTTTTAGTGCAGTAATTTTTCATGGGGTCCAACTCCAGCTCTTTTGAACAGAGCATATGGCAACCTTTTAATGTCTGTTTCAATTAATTCTTCTTGGATTTGCTTGATCTCTGTTCTTACTGTTTGTGGTCAGCAACACTCTCATCAGAAGAGACTTCCTTAGGGGTAATTGCACCGACTGGTTCTCTGAGAACTTAAACTGTTTGACCATGATTTCACAGTAAGTCTGTGTGGCACAAGTGGGATTAGGCTCCTGATTTCCCTTCCCTTCTCACCACAGCAGTCTTAAATTTCAGCTCCTGCAGAGCATCATTCAGCTTTTCACTGAGCTGCCTCCAAATGATTTCAGGTTGCTGCGGCCCTGATGATAACACACTGCTGCTGGAAAAAGGAACCCAGGTAGTGTGAGCCACGCACCCCAGCAGTGAAAGAGATTGTGCCATTGCATATGGTTAAATAAATAAAAGACTGTGGCTGTCTGCTTCTAGAGAGGAGTAGGTGAAGCTGCCATTCAGGAGACTTGAGGGTGGCAAGTGGACATAAACATAGGTGGTAACAAGCCAGGCTGGTCACCGTCATGACCCCCAGGGGGGAGGAAAGGTGACCCGTGTCCTTCTCCTGTTGGGCATGGTGTTGTACTCCACCACTTTTGGAAAGCACAGGCTTTTCATTCACTGAGTTTAGTTACAGCTTCACATTTTCCTACTCCTTGCTTTTACTTCTGTCCCCTTTCCATGGTTCTGCATCATCAAGTAGCTCTGCTCCAGTGTCAGGAAGGCAGGGAAGGGGGGCAGCCCTGTGTAAATCAGGTGCCACAGCCATGGCCTGGCCCGCAGGGATGCTCCAGGAGCAGTGTAATTTGTTTCCCTTCCCGGGGAGGCCAGCACATCACCTCTGCCATGTGCTCAAACTCCACTGGCCCACGGCTTGGGATGAGTCCGGCCAAGGTGAGAGCGTCAGGAGGCAGAGCCAAGGATGCGCTGCGCGTAATCGCATTTCTTCTGGACCCTTTATTTCCTAAGCACTAAATGAAATTTCAGATTTTAGATACGTCTAGACATATACAGTGCACGATAAAGTTGATAATACATTAATCATTTTTAACAACAGGTAATATGCATAATTTATGGTGTTACAGTGCTATCTTTTTTGATATTTATGATGGATAATGCTCAGTTTTTGCCCTCATATTACTGCTTTAAATTATACCACAAGAAAATTAATGAGAAAGTAGATTTATGGCTTTCATTTGTTTGTCAATTCGGAAATTAATTGGGTGTTAATTTTAGCCGTCCCTCATCAGACCAGGTCTTTAGTATGTGTGCATTACTTTGCATTCATTGAAGCCTACCTCCCATTTACTGTGGGTCACTAGCTTTGCATACATTAAAATAGCCCTCAGGCTCATTCTCTTGATTACTTTTTGAACTGCCATGCATTAGAAAATTTACGCCTTTCTGTTATAATTATGAAAATTCTCTATTGGAAGATGGTGCTTGCATAACAGCAAGTGTACAGTCTTGCTCGGTGATGTGAGATCATATAGCAAATCCCAATACGTTTTTGTTCTAATCCTAGAAAATAGCACTCTCGACAATCTTTGTTGTGCGAGTTTCATCCTTTGAAATTTCAAGGATCCATTTTAATACACTGAATTACCTCTTTAAGCTGAGGAAATATCAAAGGATTTCACCTCGTCGCTGTCTCTTTGTTTCCTCTTTCCACACATCCCGTGCATGTTCCTTCCCTTGCCTTGCTCCAGGTTTGCCTCCCCTCCTCCAAACCCCGCTGTCAGACGTGACTCAGCATCACTTTTTAGGACAGCGAAGCCTGATTTGCTCTGTTTGCTACTATTTTGGTTGATTCCTAAAGATGATCCTTAATTGCACTTTGAATCCCCTTCTCCTTTCTCCTACTCCTGCACAATTCAGCAACCACCAGTAGTGTGTAGGCGAGTGGCCTTCAAAGGGGTAAGCATGAAGTTTTATCCAAAAAGTCCCCTAATGTACTGACAGTTGATCTATAGTTAGTTAGTACATAATTATACCTAAAATACACCCTGTCAGCAGGATAAATGACGGCTACTGAAAACTCTAAAAGCATGACGGGTGTTCACCCATCTGCAATGACGAGAGCGGAGGGGTTTGTAAGTTGAGAAAGGCTGGTGAGTTCAGCATGATCTGATTTAGTTAAATCATGCCATATGTTGGGATAGCTCTCTCTAATAGTCGTGCTAACCACAAACACAGGCAAAGAGAAGTCATCTGGTCCACCTGGCTAGTTTGGACTCCCCTCCCCAGCGTTATTTCTGCACTTAGCATGGTGGCAGTCCTTGAGCTGCTCATGTGAAGCTGGCTGATTCACAGTTAATTGTGACATGGTGTAATTTAGTAAATGAGCAGCTGAACATCTGTACGCCTTCCCCCACGGCACATCAAGCCTTACCTTACACAAGGCTTTTAATTTCCACTAGTGAATCCCTTTTCTTTTACTGAACTCATGGATGGCAGGATGATGCTGCTGGCTGCCTTGCCAGCCTAGGCATGGGGTGTCAGCTGGGGGAGATGGGTGTTCTGGCATCTGCTGGGGGACATCGAAACATGTTCCTGGAAAAATTCACTACTGGTGGTGGGATGTGGAGCCTGAGGTGCTTCCCCTGGCAGGGCACTTGCTCTAAAGATACCGGGACTAAAAGAGACAACCTGTGAGTGGGGCAGGGGTCTCCTGGGAAAGCTGTTGGGGTCCTCATTGTGGATCACAGGAGTGCCTGTCTGGTGCTGCAGGGTGTTTGTCCCTGTGCTGTGGGGAAGCAGCAGCTTTGCTCCTGCTCTCTGTGTTCCCTTGCTGGTCGCACTCCAGAGCTCGTTTCATTTTCAAGAGGTAAAATCCTGTCTTCGTGGTGTTAACGTTGTTGTGGAATGCTTCCAAGCAGTTGTTAGGGTTTTTTGTTGTGGGCTTTTTTTAAAAATAATTAGGCAGAGAAGTGCCCTAAAGATATTCCTGAGCCTGTTTTGGGGAGCTGCTTTTCACAAATAAGTAGAACTTTTATTTATAAACTGTGCACGTATGGATGGAATGCCTGCTGAAGAATTTCGGGCTAGATCGTGTGATTTGATCGCTCACTAAAACTGATGTTAGCATTGACTCTTCTGCCTATAAAAGTAGAAGTACATTTTATAAATCTGTGTTTTGTTTAATTTACGTGTCCTTTCATGGCTGGGCCAAGTTCTTTAAGGGCATTTATTCTGCTTCATATAAATAATTGATCAGCCAAGTTAATTTACTTCTGCCTGACTTGGTCAACCTTAATTAACTGCCCTGGAATAAAGACTGAACTTTTTGTTAGCTCAAAATCTTTCACAAATGTGGCAAAGAAGGGTTGTATTATGACAACATTTTTGCTCTAGCACTGATCCCAGGGGATAGAAATGCCTAATGATCTTTATGGGCATGTATGTATTTGTAAACACCTCCAAGTGCTAACATCTGAAATAAAATCATCAGCCTCGAAGAAACTTTGAAACACTCAGGCTACTTTGTGAATCTGTAGTCCACATCGTGTCTGGAAGCATATTTAAACAGGAATTTTAAGGCCAGAAGACCCCAAGGATGTTTTTTTAAAGGTGATGATATACTTAAAGATATAGATTGGTGCTTATTGAGGAATCTTAAAAAGGCCTCACCAGATGCCTCCGTGTATGGTGAGGCATCTAAAGACATCTGAATATCAGTCCCTTAGTCTTTCAGACTTGGAGTGGGTCCTTATTCTGACAGGTGCTTCAGTCAGTAAATCCTCCCTCATGCTGACATTAAACAATGCTGCTTAGTCTTCAGAAACTATACTGGTAGCAGAATTGCAGCAGTGGCACACTTCAGCGCCCACCTCCTGCCTACTAATCTCCATGCTTAACCTTGCTCATCTTAATAGGCCAGTGGAGCTGAGCTGTGTATCGGCAGCATCTGGTCTTGGCAGTGTTACGGACTTTATGGACTTACTTTTAATGCATTAGCAAAGAACCTTTTCAAAATTAGGATGCCTTTAGGTTCTATTTTTTTACCTTTAGGTTCTATTTTTTCACCTCAAAACACTGATGCTGGAGTCATCAGAGAGATTATTTTGATTCAGGCAAAGTTCACATGTGACCTATGTTTTCTCAATTTTGACCACATCCTTAAGAAATTGGCTGTGCCCTGCTTCTCTCCAAGTGATCTGGAGGATGGTTAGCCGTTGTCCTCCTGTTGACAGAGTGCCTTCTTTTGATTTCGCTTCACTGAAACTTTGCTCCATTACCTTGAACAGAGCATACTCACCAAAGAGATGGGCCCAGCTGTAGGGCTTTGTATTTGACTGTGCATCAAAGCTAGAAAAAGTTCTGTGCAGGTTAAAACAGGAATCTGAAGAAACTGATCACTGTTCTGAAATTTTTAAACCAAGCTGATATTAAGTCAGAACAGTTCTTTTATTATGTGTCCCTTGATTTCAGGATGAAGTTTCTCAAGCTGTTATTGGTACTGCAGCCTACCTTGGGTCCCTTCATAGGGGAAAAACATCTTGTGTCACCTTTAATAATTCAGAGTCATTCTGTATCCCTCATAACATGAAATACCATAGAATTTTTATAGATATAGGAAAAAGAAAGATACTTACACTGATAATAACCCACATATTTAAGCTTTAAAAATGCATTTTTCTTTGCAGAATTGATAAGAGAATCATTCTGCTTTCTAGAACACATGAGGTGGACAGGCTCTTCTACCATTAAATTTCTTAAGTCGGAACCAGCTCTTCCTACATGTCATGGAAGCAGTTGTGGAGTGTTATTATTTCTTATAATAAATCATTATGCATAACAGCTTCTCCAGCACTGTGTTGGTTGTATTCAGACCAGAATCACGGTTTGTGATACTTCACCTGGAGTTTCAGTTCAGTTCCCACAGAACCGAATTATGTTGCATAAATTCAACCTTGCTTTGCATTTTTCTTTCACAATTTTGAATGACAAACTTCAGTAATAGGCTCCTGTAAGTTCATCTCCCCTGTGCTGGGAAGAGACAATTATCTCAGGCATCCTCAGTGTACGATCACCCCAGCTCATTTAGGTGTGCTCAAAAAGACAAATAATAATAATTCTTGCAGAAAGCTCTCACAGGTTGATTTTCCATGACATGACACTTAATGATCAAACCAAACTGTGATTATTCATGTCAACTCACATTTGACTTCAGTGAAGAAATAAACAGCTTTATCTTTTTTTCCCTTGAAATACCTGTTTTCTATCAGAGGTGTTTTTAACAAAGTGCTTTTGTTTTGTACAGGCATCTAGTTTAAGTTATATTGAAGTTCGCTGCTTGTAAATTGGTGTTTTTAAAGCAAAATTTTCTTAAAGAGGTTCACTTCTGCTTTTAAAATAATTTTTTGAAAGTTCAAACATGGTCCCTTGGCAAACTGTGTTTCCAGCTTCATTTTTCTGATTGCTGCTGCCAGTTCTGCTGGGTAGGATCCGTAGGGTGGTCACAACCAGCAGAGGGGCCAGGGCTTTGTGCAGCTAAGCTGGTAACTGGCTGGGGTTCTTCAAAAGGTAAAACAGCATGAAATTTGTCATGGAAACGGTTTTCAAGAACTATGATCTTTCTCTGACCAAATACAATAAATAATCCATCTTTTTCTTAGTTCTGTAGGTTGGAAAAATTGTAGCAATTTCTACTGGTTTTTTTCTTTCCAGGAGCATTTTGCAGTCCTAGAGACAATAAATAATTTCTTGACCAGTTTGGTTGTGAATTATTTTCTGTGTCCTGGAGATATTTCGCTTGGAAGGGCAAGCCAACAAATCGTGATGAGGCAGTGATGGATCTGCTCCTCAGTTGTGCACATTCTTCTTGCTGCTGTCAGAGCTTTGCTTGGTGCTTCCTCTGACCCTACTGCTTGTTTATCCAGGTTCTCACTTCCAATTTGTTGCATCAGAAGTGCTGGAAAATGAGATGCACTTCGTTACTGTTCCAGCACGTGGCTTTTAGCATCTCTTTCCACCACAGTGGCTGCTGGAGGCACCTTCCACCAGTTCTTGAATGTGTCCTTCCTCTATCAGCTTTGGTCTATGAGGTGGGGACATGCCACCCACCATTTACTGTCGTTCTCCAGAACAGTCAAAGGCAGGAGTCTCTGAGTTTAACCCTCTGACCCAGTCTTTCCTGGCGGTCATCCTTGTCCTCATCTGCTACTGGGGTAAAATAACGTAATGCTCCATTTTCTCCAGTTGAGACCTGACTCGAATTTTGGGTGGAAGTAGAAAACAGTGATGTCAGTTCTTTCCTTCTTATTTTTCACGGGATAAAAGAGGTAAATCCTTCTTAGCAGTGTAGCATATAAAAATTGCCTTTGAGTGACTTGGGAGCTGTCTGGATTCTCACTCCTGTCTCTTCTTCCCAAGCAGCCTGTGCCATGCAGTCGCTGCCTGGTGTGTAATCCAGCCTTTTCTGTTAGATGTAAACACTTATTTAGACCTTATCGTGCTTATGGGCTTTCCTTACAGTGCTGAAAATGAAAACCACACCGTACTTGGTGTGTATCAGAGCAGGATCACGTTAAAATCCAAAAGCATTTCCTAGTGGTGTTGGGAAAGCTGTAAGTTTGTTTAGATCTCTGGAGCTTTTACAGGGGAGTTGACAGAAGCTTTATAATGAGTCTCCAAGCCCTTTTGTCCCCCGGCATAATTTGAAGATTTAACAAAACAGATTGAAAGAAGTTTCTGTAGACCAGCTGAAATTTATTTAAATGTAATCAATGTTTGAATTTGTCCTACTACCATCCATGTGCTTGGTTTACTGAATTCAAACGGGTCCTTCCTTGAAGATAAAGCATCTTACTTCTGAGGTGAGCTACCCTGCACAGGGGCATTTGGCTCACATGTCCATGTAGTTCGTGTGGGGCAGGCAGTGTGCTTGGGACACACAGCTTGGCTTTCCATACTCCATCTCTCCTGGATGAGAGGAGCACAGAGGGAGGGAGGGATGGGCTGGTGGAGGCCAGACAGGTTAATGGCGTTTAAATCCTGGGAGCTGGGGCTTTGCAGGTGGAAATACTTGTAAAACAGCTGGTCATTTTATCTCCAAGGTAGCAGTTTGCAGCTGAAAACTGGTATATGTGCTTTGTGTGGGGAGTCTTGTGCACGAATGCTGATGTTAGTTCCTGAAGGTGTGTAAACCCCAGGGGTTCTGGGGTAAGGAGGTGGGTACTTGTCCTCATCCTTACTGGTGGCTTGTGACCCACTGACACTGCTGATGAACTCCGAGTGTAAAGCATCCAGGGACAGGCATCCACCAAGAGTCAGTCGAGAGGGCCGGCTGGAGGGAGCTGTGGCTTGCTGAGATGATGTTTAGCCAAGTAACACAGGAGGCTCCTCACTGTAATGCCGTAAGGGCATCCAAATCCAGACCAAATCCATAGCCAAAAACTTGGCCAACAAGGCTAATTCTGTGAGCAGTTGTAGCAGTTCTCCCCAAATGAAAACCAATGATGTTCAGCACATCCCAGATTAAGCCTAAATTGCTTCAGAGTAATTAAAGGTGCTAATTCGGCACTATCATGGTATGAGTGAAAACCAAAATAGCGAATGCTCTGCTTCACCTCCATGCCCTTACAGAGTGTATATCACATTTTTGATATTGTCCATCATATATTGCCAAGAATGACTCATCCGTTTCAAAGGAAAGCATCCAGATGTAACTAGAGAAATTTAATTATGGATTCTGCGTGTTCGTTCAAAAATATTTTTTTTTTCTCTAAGGGAAAAAAGATGTTGAGCAAATAATACTGTATTTAAAAGAGAACTAACTTACTAAAATTATAGCTGTACCAACGGATAAATAAACATAAACTAGTAGCATGAACCATTAATGAAAGATAAATTGTATGAAGGAAAATGACATATGTTTACAGTTTTGGCAGGATTTAAAACAGGGCATGTCTCCTTATATACAGCAACTGTTTTAACAGCTGCTTTTTTTTTTTTTCCCCCTCCCCTCCCCTAAATTATTTCAGGTTTTTGAGTCATGATGCAAGAATCTGGGACTGAGACAAAAAGTAACGGTTCAGCCATTCAGAATGGAGCGAGCGGTGGCAACCATTTACTAGAGTGCAGCCTGCGGGAAGTGAGATCAAACGGCGAGACACCTTCCGTTGAAATTGGGGCTGCAGATTTAGCACATCTCCAGCAACAGCAGGTACTGTAAGATGCATTACAAGTTTCCTACCTCTAGGAAAAGCATGAAGCATTTAACCCCCCCTCCCAAACCCTTCTGCCAGGCAGAGGGTGCTTTTAGGACTCGCCTATGACGTTCTGTGTGTTTTTGTCTGTAGGGAATTGCATTCATTGGTGTAAAGGGAAACGTTGGACTTCTGGGGCTCCTTTTTAATCATTCCCTGGAAACTCCCAAAGATCAAGGCTTGCTTCCGTTGCCTGAATTTGTTGAGTCTGGTGGCAGTGATTGGGTGAACTGCTGTATAAAAATAACTGGTTTCCAAAATATGTCACTGGGTGGAAAATACGCTAACGTTAAGTTTTGTTTTTGCAACAAATTTTAATATAACCTAGCAACCTCTATCAACAGAACGTTTTCTATTAGTGAGGAAGGCTGCAGAGGTATCTGCTGCACAAAACATCAGAATAAATAAATAAATAACATCCATGTCAGTGCTCCTCAGCTCAGAAGAATCAGAACCAAATTGTGTGTTTTGCCATGGTATTTTAATTAGTGTATTTTCTGGGAAGTGACCGAGTTCACCAGTGTAAATTATCCACATAATACGTTTTGGCTTTTTCTTTTCCCTGATAAAATTCTGAAGCCCTCTGAGGAAATTTTACACCAAAGTGTTGGGCATGTATCATTAATGTGTTTGGGAACAAAGGCTGCAGCAGAGCCAATGGTGAATACACTCACACCTAACCCTCACTTTCTCTAATGCAATAAGGATTCTTAAAACCTCGTAAATAAGCGATTGGCAGCTGGTTAAGACTCCCCTAAGTGTACAGTGATCTTTTTAGCAGGTTGTTGTGGAGAAGAAAAAACCTGTGCTCAAAAACAAAGCAAAGTGAAGGCTTGAGGAGGAGCGGGGCACCCCATTTGCCAACCTAAGACAGAAAGCTGCCGTAATTAAACAAGTCAGAAAAATGGATGATACTAAATGCACAGACTTCGGTTGTTTCAATCATTTTCATCCTACAGGTTTTTACTTGAAGTGAGAATACCATCAGTGAGAAAATCACAGCCATGCTGAATTCATTACTGCAGTAGTCACACAAAACCACGGATAAAATTTCAATAACTGCAGGCCACAGTTGAGTAAACAGTTGCACTGAAACTTAATTCCTGTTGACTTTTCCCTCATTCTTTGCCAGGGGCACATTCTGATTCGTAGTGCAAAGACAACAGGGGTTACAGCTTTGATTAATACAGGACAGTAGAAGAGGAGTGGAACAGTAAAATATGTTCAACACAAAGGTCTTGTCTTAAAAAAGGCTTCATATCAAAATGAGTTAATTACACTGTGTTTTCCATAGGAGCACTATGGAATTTTCCAGTGAGGCTTTGCGCAGAGGGAAACAGGGAGGGGGGATCTTGCAGACATGTGCACACCATAGACCAGAATGGCTCAGACCTCTGCTCCTCCACCGCTTACTAACCCTGTGCCAGGGCTTCTCCACAGCCATCCCGAGGGCTCGTAGCCTTCCCGAGGGCTCAGGATGTCTCAGATAATGTTGTCACTTCTCATGTAATGGCTTGTGTCATTCAACAGCTGCCCATTCGGTCAATTAAGGAGTGGCACCCATTCATTCCTCCCGTCCTCCAGCTCTCCCCGAACAGTGCCCGGCACAGACCTGAGTGCTCGGGGCTGGGGACAAGATTGCCAGGCTCAGGATTGCTTTCACACAGCTCAGATTTTAGCTTTGAGTTTATTTATCCTCTGCCAGTATAGTGAATGTGGTTGGGGATCTTGCTTTTCTCCAAGTTCTTCAAAGACCTTTATGTTCTGTGTTTGAATTCTGCTGTTAATTGGTTTTGATGACTAACTTCTCCATGGAGTTTATCTTCTAGAAAGCAAGTTGATTGCAAAGTTTAAAACAGTTATTAAATAAAAAAAACAACCAACAAACCCAATCCTGATAACAATAAGAGGGTAATCAGAGCTAGCATAAAAATATCAATCTTGGTGTTTGGAAAACATTTTTAAATACTGAAAAGAAGAAAACCCCGTTGTTTTCAGACAGCTAATGCAAGCATTTACAGATACACATACAACATGGAGCATAATGTTTAGATGTTTCTCCGTATACAACATATGCTCTCAGGTCACTTAACAGAATGCGTTCTACAAAACACTCCTTCAATACAAATGAATGAGTTCTGAATTAAACAGCTATTTCTTAAGAGCATTTCATTCAGATCTTTTCATTTTGCCACCTGGCACTTGTTTTGTCTGAAAAGAAAAAAAAAAAAAAATCAGTGGTGGGTAGTTTGAGCTTTCCTGCCATGGTTAGTTGTGTGTTCCCATGATGAGGGTGGCAGAGCAGCGAAACCTGCATGTACAATGGCTTGTGAAAGCATCTGTGCTGAATTTAGGGTCACATTTCTTGTGACATTTATGAATTTATTAGAACTAATAGCTTTGTTAGTATGAGAGAGGAAAACAGAAATATTTCAGGGTATTTTTAGGAAGTTTTAATGGGTTTGCAAACTTGTAAATATTTTACCATGGAAAAGTATGGAGCACCACAGATGTTCGTATGTTTGCAGGAGCAGTGTATGGTGTGATCACTCTTGCTGTGAGTACAGGGAGGACTTGTAGGACAAGTTTTATGTTTCCCATGTCATGTTAGGGTGATTCTGCCATGCAAGGAGACAGAGAGTGATGTGATGCTCAATTTTAGCATTAGCAATCTCATAAAATGTACTGTTAAGCTGGGAGTAGCAAATGTGGGGATGAGTTCTGCTATTTGTAATAAAGCCAAATGGCTCCAACTGAGGTTTATATTGGTGAAGCAAGAAAGGCAAAGCAATAGAAGTGACTCTTCAGGGACAGCATGTCTGTGGAAGAGTTGGGTAAACGTGGAAACGCATATAGAAGTCACCCTCAGAACCAAACGATAAGGGAAA
>NW_008236442.1:4048647-4067314 GCF_000691975.1 Corvus brachyrhynchos | reverse complement strand
CTTTTCTCACAGTATTTCTGCACTTGCTGGGAGTGGGAGAGGTGGCCTTCCCACTGCTGCTGACTCCACAGGTGCCAGAGGTCAGCATCTCATGGCAGTGACTGTCAGGATGAGGTGGAATGGGCTGGGGTTTGGTGACCTGCTTATGAAGTCTGGAGTAGGCGTGAAGGTTACCTGGGTAACATTGGACTCCTGAAGAGATGGAGCTGGGATTTGGTGTGGGGTCAGGTAGTGGGGCTCAGGAGCTTTGTCACAGAGTGCCCATGGAGGCAGAACCAAGTTACAGAACAGAAGACCTGGGAACAGGGCACCAGGTAGAGTCTGGCAACATCTGTGGGCTCTTGAGGCATCATGAAAAACATCTGGGAGGTGCAGAATGGGTGTCGGAGTGACCCACAAGCTGAAGGTCAGGCTGGGCGAGGGAAGCTTGGGCAGAAGGTATGTAATGATGGGGTGACTCCTGCCTACCAAGCAGTAATAAATAAAGACTCATGGGGACAAACTGCCTTTTAAATGTTCATGATCACAGCTGTAGTTGCTTCAGTGGTTTCTGACGTCTACTCAAAGAGAAGGTTTGATGCCTCAGTCCTAGACAGTTCCTTTTTTTTTTTTTAAAAAAGCTTATAAAATAAATATTATTTATTGCATTTTATTTTTATCCTCAGGACTATTCATTAAAGTGTTCTTCACGTTATTAGCAGGGAAACAAGACTATGAATTGAACAAAGAGAATGATTACAAAGTTGAATCGTGATGTATAGCAGCAAGACTGTGCTGTGTTGCACAGTGGCAGAAATACAAACCTCTCCACATCAATAGCAAGATCCACTTTGATACCGTAACTTCAAGTACTGCCCCACGAGTATAAAACTCAGTATCTTTGTCTAATCCGGAATGCTTTTGAACTTTGAGGAGGTATGACTTTAATAGTAATTTGTTGACAGATTAGCTGCAGAGATTGCAAAGGGTTTATTTTGCAGAACTGGCAGGCTCCTATCAGCGTTCTCTTAAGGAAAAAACCACACACTGCTGTTTTGCAATTGCTTGCATTTATTGACAACCTGCGCTGAGCAGGCAGAATCGGAATGTTTGGATAATGTAAACCTATAGATTGTCTGATGGAGTGTAGTGTACTTTTAGGTAGTGCACAGATTGCTTGATAAAAAGGGTTACAAGGTGCCTGTGTTTATGACAAACTGGAATAGCAATACAAACGCTATGTGGAGAAAGAAGGAGGAGGTTTATGTAAAGAATTGTGGGGAAGTTTCTTTTCTTCACTTCGTCTTTGAGCTGAACTATACTGTAATTATGAAGTGTCACTTCAAGCTTTCTGAAGAATTTAGATAAACACTAGTTTTGCCATGTGTCCACCAACTAAGGAAAGAAGGGGGTTTTCCTTGAAAAAAAACAATGGAGTTATATCCTGTTTTGTACTTTTATTCCAGAAGATGTCTGTAAGTGAAAAATACAGTTTTGTTCATATATAAAAGAATGTTCGATAGACAGAAGAAATTTGGACTAGATTCTGGTCTGTGCCCAAGTCAGGGCCTGCAGTTGGGCTGTTTGTGGTGTCCGTGTGAAGATGCCACAGTTGGGCCCTTTGGCAGTAGTTGTTTCATGAAATGTTGAGATGTGAAGTGTTAGATTGAAGGAATCAAACTCCAGAGGGAATATGTGGGTTCTTCAGATTTCGTTCATGTTCAAAGACAAGGAAAATGTACAAGAAATGGGGGATTTGGTGTATTGTTGAGAGGCTGCTTTAATTGGGCAGATCAAAAAGAAGATTTGACTAGAAAGAAATCTGAATATATCACAGTGTAAATGAAAGAAATGCCCTTTTTTTTTTTTAAAATTGGTCAGTTTCATGTTATTTCGCAAACCCGTGAGGAGGGGTTACAAACCACATCAGGAGTTTTACGGTCCCATTGATCATGATGTGGACTTATCTCTGTAGAGCAAAACTGCTAAATTAGATCCACGATAAAGTCTTTGTTTCATATTGACATAACTGGGTTAGACCAAAATTGTTTGTTAGACTTTAAGGGAGCGTCCGTGTTGAGTCATTTTGTCCGAAGAGACATAAAGCCTAATTATTAAACTGCTGTTGCTGTTGAAGGAGCCATTTGAAAGTATAGATTAAACCCCGTGCAGGCTATTGGATTGTGTTTGATTTTGTATTGTAGTACCTTCATAATTGAAGATTACAACATGGTGGAAAGATGACTGCATTTGTAGAGCTTCTGCTATTTCATCAGAGTTTGTGAAAAACAACTTTATGCTCCTGGTAACTTTGTGTTTTTATCATTCAGACTTTTCCCCCAAGTTCTGCCATCTCCCAACATTGAACGGAAGGTGACATGATGTCTTTTTAGTCATTCAAATCTAATAACTTTTAATCTGAAGGTTAAGTAGTGAGATATAAACTAAGAGACGATAATATCAATTTTATGTTCACTGAAGGGCACAATATACCTCTTTCTAGTAGAGGGAAAATTGTGCGTAAAATGTCTTTTGCTTTTCAATGGAAAAGCTGTGGCTCTGGGAGCTTAGGAATGAAGCAGCGCTGGAAAAATTAAATAAGTTTTAACATAGGCTGGCTACCTTGCCTGGATTTTAGAATCAATGATTTTTTTCCTTAATAATTCAATTTTTAGATCTGTTGTCAATGAACCATGCTGAGAACATTCACGCAGCATTCTCTATCCTCACTACTGCTAATGTCTTTGTTATAACTACTTATTGACACCAACAAGCCCTAAATTTTCTCTAACTGTTGAAGGGTAAGGGGAAACTACTACTTAGTTGCACTTGCTGAGATTATTGTTTTCTCTTTGTCTTGGTTTTGTTTTATTTTGCTTCTGAGGTCTTTGATAAATAACTGCATAACCTGAGTCCTCCGAGCACCTTGACATTGGCACCCAGAGCTCTGCTGTTGTGTGTGCTGGTACAAGCATGGACATGCAGAAGCTGGGTCATCAGACATGTAATCACCTGGGTTATGTGCACATCCAAATCCAGAAGTCCTCTGTAGGCTGTCCATGTCTATTTCTGTATTTATTTATTGTTTTACAATAGCTGCTTTTGCTTCACCTGGTAAATTAGGATCAGGCAGTAATCATTTAGGTTTCTGTGGGCTCTTTGAAGGGATGGAGCTTCTGAAATATGTTTGCTGGGTTGATTTTTAGCCTTGCATCCCTGTGAAAATTCAGCAGTGGTGTGTTTGTTCCCAGCTGTTTTCGTAGGTGTGCACTCTCCCCTTATATTTGCTTATGCTTACTCATAAGCAATAAAGTTCCACATTCAGGAGTGCTGTTTAGGGAAAGTCTGCAAAGGAATGCTTTAAAGCTGTTATCCAGCACGTGTATACACTGCAAAAGGCTTCCAGCAAGCATCAGATATGAATTAAAAGTCTATTTCAAGTGATTGATGTTACTCAGATTATTAAAGAGTGTTCCTCCTCCAGTGATCATCATACTTTAAGGGTTGTTTTATAAGTGGTGCAACCACTTATTTGTAGCAAATATATATATATCTATCTCAAACTTAAAATGGTAGTGTATAAAGCACCCTTTAATTCACATGGAACTGTTCCTCGTCGTGGCTTTTAATGTTGCAAGATGCTTAAGCATGTGCCTAAATGTAAGTGCATGACTAGTCTGATTAAGGTCACTGGTACGTCTCATGCCTGTAAAATTAGGAATGTGCTTAAGTACCTTGCTGAATTAAGGCTTAAGTAATTTCACACTAATAAGAAGTTGCATGGATTGCTGATATTTTAGAACTAATTTAACTTTATTTGGAGACGCGCTGCATGTAGGGAGATTGTTTGGCAGTGCCTGAGGAGCAGCAGCAGAATTGCAGCTGTTTTCAGTAGCATAGCCCTTGACTTCAGTGGAGTTTTGTCTGACTTCAAAACATTTAAATAAGAACAGAATCAAATGCCATGGTTTCCTGCATTATGTTCTTTCTCTTGGGGAGCTCCACTGGGTATCCCAGCAAGTGAGAAGAATGTTAACAGTACTGTTGTAATTTATAACAGTGATGTTATAAATAAAGATTGGGATTTGAAGTAAAAATGCAGAAGTTGTGAATACTCTTCATGAGTTTATTTAACTGCATAGCACCCCATTAATTAAAAAAAAATTAACAGAAGGTATCTTTTGGAGGCTTAGTGTAAACAGTGACATTATATAATGACAGTTTTGTAGGATAGTGTTGCTTGTTTTGTTGCTGCGTTCTGTATTTTGTTAGCCATGCTCCCTACATTTCCAAAACATAAACCGTATTTGCAACCTGTTTTAAATAGTGCAAATATATCTCTTTTTTTCCCTATAAAAGCTACAGATTGTGTCCATGAAGTGTATAGTCTCAGACATCCCTGAAGCCTGGGGCAAGTGCAAGGTTTATTACAAGTTGGGCTTTTCAATTTATTTTGAATCATATTTCTTCTTTTTCTTTTAAGGGTTTTTGTTGGCTTTTTGTTTGGTTTGGTTTTTCTTTTTCTTTTTTTTTTCCAGGCTACTGAAAGTAGGGCTGGTAACGTGAAGGTTGAGGAGAGTTGGGCTATTTAATCTCTCTGACAATGTGTTGTAAAACTCATCAGTGCAGTTCTCCCCTTTGCCCCCAGCACTCACAGCATGTTCCCAGGCAAACCAAAGAGAAGGATGCAAGAAATGGATATAATTCCTTGTGTTCTGTGTGCTGACCTAATACTGGTTCTCATTTAATGACCATAGGATTGAGGACTGGGATGGATACAGACAGAAACATTGCTGGGCATGCAGCTGCATGCCTGGAGATGGGTCATTTTTGCTTGGTGGAGCACTGCAGTTCCAAGTTTGGGTGACGTCTTTTGATAAAGCTTCAAGGCTGAACTAATTCTTATATGCCTGTTTGGGGCCTTCTTACCTTATTAAATAAAATAAGCAAGTTTTTGAAAGGATTTTGTTCCTTTCTAGCAAGAGGCATCGTTATCAAGGGGTACAACACAAATGTTTCAAATTTGGAGATGCAGAGCGAGGTCACAGTTTGCCTCCAGAATCTGAAGTAATCAGGATTTTATTTCAGATAAAACCTCTGGGGCTGATACTTAGAAAACATTACTTTTAACTGGCATTACGCAATTTGCTATGGGTCACTTAGCCAAATATTTGTGTATGGGTCTTTTTTCTTCTTCTTTTTTTTTTTTTTTTTTTTTTTTTTTTTTTTTTCAAAAAGACTTGCCAAAGTTCAGGTGGGATTTCAGGCTTTAACAAACTCTACCTGGAAGTGCAGGAAGGGAGGGGGAAAAAAGCCTTGTCTATTTGAGTTAGGGTGATCACAAGCTAAAGGAATGTGGTTGCTGTTGGCATGCTCAAATCAAGTTTTCCTTAAATTTTCCTTGTTATTATCACCGATACCGAAAAATGTCTGCCAGGAAAGAACTGCAACACTGCTGAAATGTTGTAAGACCACTGACTGTCTGACATTCTTGCTTTTTTCCTCCTTTTTCCAGTAATCAGTGAGATACGTGCAGAAATAGGGGTAAGGTCCCTAGCTGTTCCCAAGGACTATGTGGGCAGAGGGTGGATCTTCCCTAGTACCTTCTGGCATCCTGAATCAGCAGCAGACCCACAACTTTGGAAGGATTGGCTGCTCTCTCACGGATGAAGCTGGAGCATTTGTGTTCTCAAACCGTCATCGTTTTGTATTTCTGTTTCCACATAATTAAGTGATTCACTGAAGGAGAAAGGTCAGACAGGCACAGGGAAGGAGAATGGAACTTGTTAGAAGTAGTGGGGCCCAGCATCTTGCGGGAAAAATTAGAAACAAGATGGAGCATAGTTTTTCTCATGGATAAGAAAGCATTTGGAGCAGTCAGATCCTCACAGTCCAGTCTCAGCAGTCTCCAGGAGAATTCTTCTGGCCTCTGCTTAAATGAGAAACTTGATCTATGGATGAGCTCACCTAGGAATAGCTCTGGTTTTGGGGAGAGTGGCTGCAGTTTATATTGACTTTGTTGTGTTGCATTTCATACCCTCTCTGCTATGTCATCCCTCTTCTTCAGGCTCAGAGCAGGATGGACAGGTATGCGTGGAAAGCAACTGTTCTGGATTTTGTTGGAAAGCTAAAGTTGAAAGCATCCAGTGTGCTGAGTGTGCAGGTGTGGGAGCTCTGTGTTTGGGACAGGGGTGCTCTGTGTCTGGAGAAACCCTGCAGTCTCTTCTCTGGAGCAGCTGGCTGTGGCATTCACTTGTAGCTGTAGGTAAAGTGCTTTCTGTAAGGTCACAGGGAGAGTTTGTTACAGCTAAACCTCCCCTGTGCTGCATTTTAGTTTCTGTTCTCTCTCAATGGCTGTGCTGGTTTCTTCATCCCAGACATGGTGTTTGGGTAGCAAAAGCAGTTGTTTTGTTCAGGGAAAACAGTCTACCTCCTCGCCTTCCCACAGCTGTAATGCTGTATTACAGATCCAAAAGAAAACCCTCCAAGTCAATAAACAACAAAAAGCAGACTTATCTTTTATAGTGTTCTTGAAACAAGTGTAAGGTTATAACACTAAAGCGGGTTTTATTAAATCTAGGCGTGAATCCATATTGAAGAAATAATCCACTGCTTCTTTTCTGCTTCTTGTCTTTTTAATTAGCGCTGGCAATGGGATTGTTAGCTTTTAAGATATGGTAAATATGAGCCTATTAATATTATTGAATATAATACTCAAGAAGGTGCCGGGAATGCTGGTAACTGTTTTACGGAGGAGCTAAAAGTGGGCTCTTTGCTGTTCCACACATCTTCCTTTATGACTACTGGGGTGAAGCCATAGTGGCAGCCCTTCTCCAGGTCCCTGGAGCATCCATCCCAGCAGGTGGTGTGGGACTCTTGTCCCTTAGTCCAGTCTGACAGGATGGGTTTTTGAGCCCCTTTTCACAACACCGTGAGTGTTTGGAGTTTAAAATAATTGTGACTCCTTTTCCTTGAGAAATGATTCACCAATTCCTCCCAATTAATGCTTGTTGAAGTGTTTTACTCTTGGTTACAGTCTCTTAACTTGGGCAAGGACTGGATTATAGGGGTTTAACAGTGATTAGCTCTGTTTACAGTATTTTTTTCTTGCTCTGAAATGTACGGTGTTTGCTTTGCTGAGGGGTTTTATTTTGCAGAGTTTCTGTTGACCACCTGCTTTTTTTCCTAATTGGTTACAAGGACAATTGCTAGGCATAATAAATAAAAGATATGGCCTTCCAAGGCTGTGTCATAGGGACTGTACGTCAAAGATTCATAAACTGCGAGCAAAAATATGTGCCTCTCCCTGGGGGCAGGGAAGCGCGTGCCGTGTTCACGTTTGGGGATCCTTCCAAGGTCACGGAGAGCCGGCAATAGGAACTTTGCAGCGCTGGCTGATGGCCTGGCTGGGCTGCAGCCACACTCAGAACAGGGCAGCCCACCAGCCCAGGTTTGCTGTGAACTCCTCTCTAGTCTTACCCTTTTTCTTTCTGAGTTTTGGAAGAATAGACTTTTTTTCCCCAGTCTCTCCATGCAGACCAAAGGCTGGAGTAGAGCGTGTTTTTAACGCTCCTGAGTCTGCCTGATCTGTGTCTCGGCAGTCTGTCAGTGGAGCTTTCAGTCCTGCCCAGGCAGGGTCTTTTGGTGCTCAACTCTGCATATTAGGAAGTTTTTCCCCAGTGCCTGACCAAAAGTCTTATCATGGAATCATACAATGGCTTGGATTGGATGAGACTTTAAAGGTAATCCCATTAAAACTCCCTGCTATGGACAGGGACACCTTGCACTAGACCAGGTTGCTCCAAGCCCTGTCCAGCCAGGCCTTCCATCTTGGATCACCTGCATCTTGAGCTGACGTACACCTGGAGTTCAAAACAGTGTAGATAAACTCATGTTGCCTTTGCTGGGCAGGACAGAGCAGCAGGAAGTGCAGCCAGGAAGCACCTGGCTTGTTCCATCTTCTTCACAGCTACTTCACCAAGAACTCAAGTTAAGGAAAAATGAGATTGTTGGAATCTTACTGACTACATAGCTCACCCCAGCTAAACCTCAAACAGCTATAGGTAGGATGCGTTCAAAGGGACAAAGGTAGCACTCAGAAAATAGGAAATGCCAGGCCTCAGTTAATTGGTTTTCATAGTGGAAACTCAAACTGGATTTGCATGGAAAGAACACCCTAGAATGGATGTTCCTGGAGACCCCTCACGGTAACCCATCCCTATTCCTTTTGTGTATCCAATTTCATATACTGGTTCTTCCAAAAGTATAATCTTAGCCCAAGAAAGTCTCTTCGCTGTTGTTTCCAGGCCACAGTCTGGTCTGGGAAGCCACTATCTTTACCACACCTTGTGTCCCTCCATGTCCAGTCTTGTATCAGGGTGTCCTTGGAACAAAAGATGAACCAATGAGTGTGTCTTCCATTTAATTGCATATGTCAATGATAAATCTTTTGAGAAGACTCAGACCACATGTTTCTGAGGAGGCTGCACTTCAGTCTCCATCCCGATCACTGTCCTTCATCACTCTCTCAAATCTGAGGGAGAAAACAGGAGGTTCAAAGGGGGACATGGGATGGGGGTGTGAGTGAAAATCTCATTCCATGTTCAGTGCACAGAGTCCATCTGGAACGCCCCGATAACTGCCTTAGCTGCGCCTCTGTCATTTGGAGGCCTCTGTTCCTGTCTCTGCCAAGTCCCTGTCGTCCACAAGACAAGACATCTGCAGTACATTTGTTTAAAGCAGGGAGATGACAAGCATTGAAACAGATGTTGGAAAGCAGAGCAGCAAAAGGCCTGTGCTAAGTGAATTGCCCATCGGGCCGGGGCTGTTTGATGGCTGATTACAGACTGAGCCAACTGTTCCTTCAGAGCAGGCTGCACCCAGGAGATCCCTTGGTAAGAGATGTACTTTGCCAACATGTGGTGCTCCCTTTGTCACCGTGCCTTTTCAGAGGTACCTGGGGAAAACACAGGGAACAGGATCATCATTCAAAACCCCTTAGATGAGTAACACTCTTGCTTATCCAGGCCGAATTGATTCCTGGTTACGAGTTGAACCATTGGAAAGCATCAAGAGCGTGCCTCGGCATCCAACAGCCAGTATCACTCATTAGTTTGAATGAAAAGCCTGTGCAGGCTTTATCAAAGCTGCAGAGAGTTTTATCATGATCAACATAAAACAATATTCTGTCTGAAACCTCTGCACCATATTGCCATATAAAAAGCAGCTAATGTCTAGTGATCCTTGGTATATGAAGCAATTCAGGTTTATCACAAGCTGACATATTATGCTTTGACAGCAAAGAATCCCTTTTGTACCTGATCTCATGTTTCCTAAGACCAGCTTTTCACCTCCTCTCATCTTGTCTGTAGGAGCTGATCCCCTTGTGCTGGGGAGGTAGAGCTCTTGTTAAATGAACTCATGAAACCTGGGAGTATTTACCTGTTAGTCATCTTGGGCAAGACATGAACTTGCTGAGTAAGGGAGCTGGGCTGGGGCTCAGTTTATTCAGTCCTGTGAACAGGAGCTGGATGGAAAACTGGCCCCTAGCAGGGAAAAAGTACCCCTTCGTGTTCTCATATGTTCAACAGGCATCCCGCAATGAATGCCAAGGACACAAGGGTGTTCTCTTTCCCCAGGGTAAGGCATGGTCAGGTCCTGTACTTGCTGCTTTCACAGAGCTGGAGGGCTCCTGTGCCTGGGCTGGCACCAGTGGAGGTGTCACCAGCGTACCCTTCACGCTTACCTGGGGTTGCTGATACTCCTTATGCATCCAGAGATTCCACTGCTGCCTTACCTCAGGGAAGGAGAATGGGGCTCTCCAGGCTGTTTGAGCTGCCTGCAGATGTGCTATCTGCTAATGAAAGACTGTTAGGCACAATCACAATTCCATCTTATCCTGGTGGAGGGAAGGAGTTCCTCTTCTTCTATTCTATTTTTCTTGGTGATGTTCCAGACAGGCAGTAGGTGACAGGCATATGGTGGCATTTTTGGGGGTATCCTGTGCAGGGCCAGGAGTTGGACTTGATGATCCTGATGGGTTTCTTGCAACTCAGCATATTCTGTGATAGCCTTGAAAATCATTACTGGGTTGCCCCAGTCTTTACAGGGACCTGAACCGTTTACCAAAAGCAGTTTATAAAAGGACTGGCTCCCATATGTCCGAGTGAAAAACACTGGACTGTGCTTGAACCTCCTTATATCATTATTGTTTATCCAAAAGGATGAAAGGAAGAAAGATCCAGGACACCTGGAGGGATGAAGGGAAGAGCAGAGCTCCTCTGTGCCTGTCCTGCAGATTCCTTACCTGACCAGCCCATACTGAGCCACAAATGTACTGCAAATCTTGCTGCCCAGCCAGAAGAGCCAAGGGGCAGTTTCCCTTCTGCCCCAAAAGTCACTGCCATCTGCAGAGACAGGGAGCTGCACTAAGGGACTTGATTTTCAGGAAATCTTGCTGATACCGTGGTTTTGCAGGTGGCAGCCAGGGCACTGCCAGTGGTGTATCCCATCCAGCCTTTTCCTCTCCCTCTCTGGAGAGAGAAGTGCTCCCCTCATCTGAAACATCACAGATATTGTGCAAGAGTTAATGTCTGCCAAGGCTTTGACCTGAACACAGAATAGAAAGGGAGCTAGGTGCATGAGTATGCTTTTGGTCTTCTAAAATGGACATTCCACTGAATAATGAGGAATTTATGAAGTGTAAAAGACTTGTTATTATTTATTTAGAAGTGTATTGTTCCCAGGCTTGGGCTTACTCTTCATGGAGCTGGCTTTGTGACTTGGGAGAGCGATCAGGAGTTGGACTTGATGATCCTAAAGGTCTTTCCCAACATAAATGATTCTATGGTTCCAGCTTGTCATGCAGTGCTGGCTTTGGGCTCAGCTAGGTTTGGTTCTGCTTGGATTTTCCCAAAGTTTTGCAGAGGCCCATCTGGGCAGATGATGGGTGAGACCAGAGACCACTGTGTCCCTGCCCAGAGGTGGCCCAGGGGACTCCCCACAGGAGCAGGGTCAGGGCAAAGATCTCTACCCACATCCTTGGTGCCCACCACCCCTCAGGGCTTCAAACACCTTTCTCCTTACTTCCTAAGATGCTGTAACTTAGGCAGCATGTGTGGATTAAGACACCCGGAGTGGTGCTTGTTGAAGCCAGCTGGAAGCAGAGGGAAGTGGAAGGTGTCCCTGCCCATAGCAGGGTGCTCTGAGGTAAATGATCTTCCAACCCAAACCATTCTAGGGTTCTGTGATACGATTGTATGAGGATGAAGGAGACTGACCACTTAAAGTGCAGATTGTGCTCACATCTTCCTTCGGATGAAGCAATGGGAGAAATGTTTCTAAGTCTCATAGTTATGTTCATGGAGATAAGTTTGCTGACCAGGTACAAGCAGATGCAGTTGAAATAGGTCAGTGCTGTTACTTGTAGAAGTGTTTATTTGTGGCCTTAAAATGAAAAATGCGATGAGATCGATACACCGGAAAATATTAATAAATAATTGATTGATAGTGGAAAAAGCTCTTTCTGTAAATAAACTCCAGTGTAATTAATAGCTCTGTGTTCAGTAGTGTGCATGCAGAAGAAGCTGGGGATGCAATTAATGTGTCGGGGGCCTGAAGGACATCTGCAGATAAGGGTTAAACAGTCTGTTGAAGCTGAACTCATGAACCTGGTTAAACTGCTGGACTTGTTTGTTTCAATAAAACTTTTGTCTCCACTGTGTACATATTTTATAGCATTCTAGAAGAAACACTTAAAGTCAGATTTTTAATATAATGTTGGTAGCAAAGTATGAAGGACAGAGGAGGTAACAGAGAAGGCAACTTGCTAATGCAAAAGCAGTGTACTGAAAGTCACTTTTATTTCTTATTTATAATCTACATGCACACTCTGGATAATAGATGACAACGCTCATTCAGTACTTTAACTTCAAAGCAGAGAGAAGGCATGGATGACAGAGCTGGGAGCTGGAACACAAAGGTACTAACAACAAGAGGAAAAATGCCTGTTTACTGGATTGCATTTGTTAGCACGCTGTCTTCAGATATTGTTCCCCCAGGAATAGTGAGAATATGTGCTGCACGAACAATGATTTAACATCTGAAAATGGTACTTAAAGAGTTTTCTGTCTGGTAGTAATGTGATGAAGGCTTCTGAATGGAACCTGGGGACTTCATTTCTTCTATTTATCTATATGTCTCTTTGGTTTTAGTCAGCGGTAATTGCATATTTAACCCCTTAAATAGGTTTAACCCTCTCAGCACCAACTTTTTTTTAATTTTATTTTTGGTCTCACGTCTGCTTTTGTTACACTACAGCTGTGCCGCTCGCATTCCCTGCCAAAAAACCGGAAAGACAAAAGGGATTTTGGAGAAGTTGTGGCCAGGGAAGTGCATGGAGAATAATACCAAGCTCCACCTCTCCTCCTCCCTTCTCCTCTTCTTTCTGTTTTGAGGAAAGCAGCAGATAACAGCATCCAAGGAAAGTGTTTTAATGGGATTCAGTACAGCTGGGAGCCTTACAGCAGAGGGTGAGAGGGAGAAAGAGGGCTGTAATGAGGGGGGAGGTTGCAGATAGAGCAGTAAATCAACAGTATAAATTTGCTGCTTACTTCAGCACTCTACTTCTTTGCATCTTCCTCAATTAGCACTTGTTCTGGGGGGCTTGCTTAATAGCTTATGTGAAACAAATATTAACATAAATTGTTTAATTATATCAAAATCTTGAATTCCTCCAAGACGTAAAATTGTTTTTAGCTAGGAATACATCTGCAATAAAACATCATCTAGTTAAAGTAAACGAGCTCTAAGGAAAGTCATAAGATTGTAGCTGAGCTACTTTTACAGTTTATTTTCATGGTATTTAAATTATGATACCAGTGGGTATTTTTAATTAGTGCCTCTTTAAAGTGTGCACTTGTCTACATAAGCCATTTTGGCAAATTTGACTCATTCATACCGTGGTTGCTGTAAAAGAGGCCAGCACAGCCTGCAGGAATTGGAATTAAAAGTTTCTGCAAGCTGTTGTCGACATGACCACATCTCATTAACTTAAGAAATGGAGATTATTTGCCTGAAAGCTTGATTTGACTAACAGTAATCAAATATTAGGCTCAGTGGAGAAGGAAGAGGAAAAACAGCTTCACTGTTGTGATCTATATCCTTAAGTGTTGTGTGGTTCACTTTAAATAGCTGTGGCATATTTCTGCTGTGCCAAACATAAAGGGGAAAAAATGATAAGACACAGGGCTTTATGAATAATCTAAGGTTAGTTTTATTTTCCAGTCTGACATACTATTTACCAAGTTTACCAAGGGTAAATATAATTTTTCTGATGATTCTAACATCAAGAAGAATTAATTATCTTGAAAATAGTTTCAAAGTTTAAGCACTGGAAATTGCTTATATCTCATGATTATCAACTGTTAAATAGGCATGAGCCTTAAATTTGTATCCTAGAATCATTTAACTGTTTTTAATGAAAGAAGATGAGGGAGGTTGCAAAATTTTGCATAAAAGAACCAAAATAGTGAAGTGCCTTTTTAATGTGAATTCTTTAAATAGCTTGGCAAATTAAACAGCTGAGAAAAAAAAAATCTGTATTTTGTGCAGTGATTAAGATATGGGAGTAGGAAATTCAAAAATGTTTGTGCTTGAGAGAGTGGTAGGGTCAAAATTCAGCGTTGTGTGTTTGCCTGGTAAGCAAAGGACAATGTCATACCTAGATGGAAGCTGTGGCACACATTATTAAAAAAAAAAGGTGCAGTTAAACAAAAGAAGATAAAGTCTTGCGCCTTTTTATGTCTTTGAACTGAGAACATGTGCTGCATTTTACTAAAGGAACATGAGCCTTGAATGTAAGTAACTGGTTTTTGCATTAGGTACTCCCTGGAGGTAGCAGAAAAATATCATGTCCCTGCATGAAATGCGAATGTGAAATCTACCAGAAAGAAATATTTATGACCATTTTATGCTTGATTAGACTTGGATGACATCTGTTAGAAGACAGGGACTGGACAAAGAGAGAGACGCTCGGGGGCAAATGTTAACAGAGTTGTTTAGATGATGCTGGGGCAGGAGCGTCCATTTACTGCCAGGCAAACATAGGAATTGTGTTAGCGAGAGTGCAGCTGACAGGAATTCGCTGTGATGGAGGCAGTGTAAACTGACGGGCTGAAATAGTAAAATGCAGCTGTTGATATTCGCCGCGCTGCCACGATTTATGGGCAGGTATCGCAGCTGAACACAGATACTGTAACTTCCAGGGAGCAGATGCATTAACAAAGTTATATAAATGTGAGTCAGCTATAAAAAAAGCGACATCTTCACTTTTTAAAGTTGTTATTCCGCCAGGCTGCACTGAGAGTTGGAAGGACTTTCCGGAAAGAAAAAAAGCTGGATTTTCTTTTTCCTTTTTTTTTTTTTTTTTTGAACTCTGCAGAACATGCTGCTCTGAAGCAATCAACCTGGTTGTTTACTTTCCCCTCCTTGCTCTAGCGCTGGAGCTTTTCCCCATGCCGGATCCTGCTCTTTTCTGAATGAAATGAAGTTCCTTGGCTACATCTGCCCCAGTGCAAGGCAGGAGGGACGAGCATCCGACCCCCCTGGCCCAGGGCAGCAGCGCCAGCAGCCCTTCAGCTGCTGTAAATCTTTAACTCCAGAGTTTGACAATTAATCGATGGTGAGCCTTTATGTGTTTTTAATGTTAAACTGTTGTTTACCAGCTCGACAGAAGTGGGTTTTATGGCTGGAGGTACAAACACTCACATCACTCTGGGTCTTTTCCCAGCTTTCTTTTCCTGTAAATTTTCTCTGTCTGGAATGCTTATGGGAAATGTTATTTTGTTTTTGTTTGCAACAGCTCTGTTGTTTTGATTTTGTCTGAGTGGTATGGAAAACAGTACGTCACTTGGAGTGGGTGTTTTGTCTATTGGCCATTTGGCTATTCCACGTATATTTCTCATACTTACTACATGATGACAAGGGAACCCAAATGGCATAATTTTCCTGTTGAATTTTGCTTTCCAGTTTAATAATAGTGAAAGGAAAACAAAGTTAATAGATTTAGCAGTTTTGATACTGCTCACATGCTGATAGCTGCCTTTGGATTTTTTTTTCCCTGTGGTTAAGGGTCTGTTTAGACAAAGGTCAGATTAATGCATATATCAGTTTCTATAATAAACTGCATAAAGATTATGTTACACATTTTGCATACAGTTGTGAAAAACTGTAATTTAAGTACCCAAGTCCATAAAAGGGTAATAAACAACTTCGGTATCATCCATATGATTAGTCTAGGGTACTTTCTAAAGTGATTTTTTTAGGCAGTCCATAACAGAAGAAATAGCAGCAGATGCCTTTTAATTGAAAAATGATCTGAAATAAATTTTGCACTTGAAAAGAGAACACGGCATTCTCCATATATCTGTTTAGCTGGAGAGATTTGAATGTGAGATACACAGATTCTTGCATAGTATTTACCATGTTGGGGAGAGCATATTGACAGACCACAGAATGCAGCTTTAAGACCAGATAATTTTTATGTATAGTACCGAAATATAAAATGGAAAGTATGATTAATTTTTCAATTTCTCTCAGCAGATATCTAATAATTGTGCGGATGGACTGCCAAAGGCTCCCATTAAAGATTTAAAATGCAAAGAAAGGTAGAATCAAAAAGATGGTATTTTGGATTAAGTAATGTAAAAAAAAACTGTAGGGCAATAGAAAAGTGAAAAGCTACTGGCAAAATAAAAGCATCGTGTCAACTCTCCTTGAGACAGATTTCAACATTTACACATTCAACTACACTTTTTTGTAGCTGAGATTTAAAATAAAAATACTTAGAGATTTCTTAAGCCAGCTGTGATTTTAAAATCCGTTTTTGGACTTTCAGGTTTTGATATGCTTGTTCTTAACAGTGTGATGAAAAATGCAGTGTGTGACCCTGTGTTATAAATATCTCCATAAATACAGTGGCAAGGAGTGTAATCTGTTGTCCAACATTTAAAAACATGTTAGCAAACTCTGTGGCATAACATTTCTTTCATTAAGTACCAACAGATACAGGGTGGCCAGATAGCGTTTTGCAACAGCTTCTTGGGAATGTGCTATTTTTGTTAGCCTTGGAAAAAGGGATGCTGCAGCCGTAGTATATAGAGGCTGTCAGAAAGGTCCAGCTGGACTTTTCCTCCTTTTTCTGTACTGTCTTTATCACTTTGCTCAGTTCCACATAATAACATCTTCATCTGAGATTGCTGTGGCACAGGGGAACTGCATTTGTTGATCAAATTTGGCTGGATAACACTGTGATCTCGTATCCTGAAGTGCGGAGATGTGCCTGGAATACGTAAGCATAAAGCTGGCCCTTGATTGATTGATTCTGCCTGTCACAGAACAAGATAACTGGATCAGTAAATACCCTGTGCACTTCAACTTCATCTGTACAATCAAAAGTGAGGGCATCATGGGGCTGAAAAACACCGAGGCATGATGGGAATATCTACATTTCAGAATGATAGCCAGGAACTTGTGAAAAGCGAGGAAGAAAAGAAAAATTTTTCCTTCCTCCTTTTCCCTGTGTGTTTGTACATGAAGAGCAGTGAAAAGCACATTAATTTTGGTGTGCTTGTGGTGCATCTGTGTCTCCCTGGATTTATTTCAGCTTCACATCGGTGTAACGCTGCTGCTGTTGCCAGTGGTGCTAAGCCAGCATAAGGCAGGGTAAAACAGATGAATCAGACTCTGGATATTCCAGGTAAAGCATGTTATTTGGGGTCTCATGTAAGAAGGTGACATTTTATCAGATAAATGTAATTAAGTTATGCACCTAACTGAGGCGATTTGCTGCTTTGGCAACTCCTGGAACTGTTGGGTTGAGCATCCCAAATTCAAGCTGCAAGATCCAGCTTTATTCTGGGAATTTAAATTGAATCTTAAATGAGAAGTAGGAGTGAAGGCACAAAAAAAAAAGGAAAAAAAGGTAAAAGATGACAGGTGGCAACATTTTAATTAAAAGGCCACACTTTTATCCAGAAAATGGAATATGAGCAAAGCAGGCAGAATTTTTGCTGTGTTTTTCCAGAGGTTCTTTTGGGCTAGAAAATAACTGCCTTTGCACAATTTTAAGAAATTCTGAAGATCAGTGTTCCCCTTCAAAAGTGTGTGTGTGTGAGACATACTGCTGAGAGGGCCAGCCCGTCCATCTCCAGCCTGGCATGTCCTTTGTCCTGCACTTCACGAGGTTTGTCTCAATGAGATGGGGTGACAGAGCGAGGAGAAGCCTCTCAGGGCACCTTCTCCAAAGTTTTACAACAGTAAGGTGTGGTCACCTGCCCCGTCTCCTTCTCAGGGTGGTATTTGGCAAGCACAAGGTGTTAAAGCCACGCAAGCATTTGCCAGGCAAAGCCTGTTGTAGCCCCATAGCATCTCACCCTTAGGTCTCTCCTGCACACCTTCCTGTGCAGGGTCAGGTGTCTGATCCTTGTGGGTCCCTTTCAACTCAGTTTGTGATTCTGTGGTTCTCTTATACCCTGTGTAACTGGATAAGGCAGCACTAGCACTGAAGCAAATCCTTAGGCTCAGGGCTGCAAGATCGGGTAGTTCCGGGAGCAGTTTATTACAGTGCTTTTGCTTTTAACTGTTTTTACAATTTATTATGAGATTTATGTGTGGTGTTTAATCTGGCATTTCTATTTAGTGCTTCATTTGCCTAAGACACAGATAACACAACTTTCTGTAAAGCCACTTACGTGATTGCTTCAGATACCTTGGAACTGTGAGAGGCAGGAGAGATCCAGAGCCCTGTGGTGGTAACTGAAGACCTGCTTAGGCCGTGCCATGCTACTGCATAAACCAGCTTAAGCAGAAAATACTGCCTGTTTTCCTGTTTATGTATTCTTCTGCGTCTGGGACCAGTTGTATCTGGCTACAGTTTCAGTATATGTGTCGCTCCCAAGTACAGTACTGAAAGCATAAGATGGTTGACTGGGCTCTCTGAACTATGATTGTCTCTCTCTGGATTTTCTGGCATTCCGTATGTTGGGGCAGGTTGCAAACCGTGTGATCAGGTGCTCTGCTTCCTTTCCTTACCTATGTGGTGACAAAAGGCCAAGTACTCAATCCTGAGGAGGATACAGCACTTACTCTGTGCTTACTCTGGGTGCAGCTTTCAGCACTTGGTTGGAGTACCATTATTGTATGATACTGCCATGATTTGCTGGCTGTTTTGGATAAATGGTTGAAGGAAAATTCAACAAATGGTATGAATAGTCTTTTCCAATGTGATTGTGTATCTCATTTTCCAAGATTTCCTTGGGAATCTGGATTTTTTTCATCTAGCACCAGTCTTTTTATGGAGAGGGTGTTTTTTCTTTTGGACTCAGAATGACTTGGAAGTCATAGAAAAGTCTGGTGTGGCTGTGCACCAAAATTACTTCCCTGTCAGAGCCTGTGCATGGCAAGCTTTGTTTGGAGAGAGGGTTTGAGGTTGTCTCCTAAGGGTCACAGGGCTTTACCTTTTGTGGTGCAGCAGATTGCAGCTTTGAACAATTCCTTTCTAAGAAATTGGACACGGGTGAGTTGCAGTGGTCACGTATCTGTGAGGCTGCACACCTCCAGTGCTTCCTGATGAGCTGCCCGGGGAGCCTGGGCACAGTTCTGCGGGCTGATGGCCACGGCTGCCCGGGTG
>NW_008236442.1:4043045-4048538 GCF_000691975.1 Corvus brachyrhynchos | reverse complement strand
GGGGCTGGAGGTGGGGGGTGGCCGCAGGTACCTGATGTGCTTGGAGCTGTTGGGACCCTCACTGTCCATGCAGAAGCAAGCCTCAGGGCAGGTATCTCTGCTGTTTGGCCATCATCTGGGGGAGCCACATGTGATGCTTGTAATCATATCTGTCTGTGAGGGGGCTGCTGGAGGAGCTGGGTGCTCCCTGCGTGAGCTGACATTCTGCAGCACCGTGAGTGCTCGCCAGATGAACGGAGGTGCTGGAGAGCCTCGGCTCCCAGGGAGACAGTGAGCAGGAGCTGAAAGCTCGAAGGGAAACCCTGCTTTGTACTGGCAGTAGCAAATAGAAGAAATGAAGAGTTGCATTCTTCTCACCCAGCAGCTGCAGTTACAGTAAAGGGATGAGAAGCATCCTCTGTGCTTTCTCTGGAGAAACTGGAAGAGATACCCAAGTTAAATGGATACCTGTAGGGTGTGATGACCAGAAAATTATGTAAGGACTTTTCTTCAGGTTGTGGTGGATCAGACCAGGGAGATTCAGCCTCGTGGGACATGTCATAATAGAGAGGTCTGGGCTATAGGCAGTCCTTGATGGCTCTTCACACTCTTCGCATAACAGTCGTTCTCTGATTTATGGCATTGGTGGAACACACTATTGAATTTGTTGGTGTGGAAATTAGCTGGAGCAAATAGACAGCTAGCTGTAGCTTGTGGCCTTCTTTCCCAAACAAAGTAATACAACTCAAGGGGAGCTTTAAGCAAAGTCCAGCTATTGAATACTCTATGTGTTAAATATCGAGTAAAAATACAAAAATGGATAATACCTGCAGATTTCAGACAGTTAGAGTTGTTTTGTGTAGAAAATATGTGGCAAGGGTTTATTTTTAAATGTTGACCGCTGCTATTAGGTATTTATGACATTGGAAACACAACAGAAGGCTAAAAGCACCACAACAGCCTCAGGTTGGCTCAAATTGGCCTGTAACCACAACTTGAAGAGGGAGTTTTATCCAACGTTTAATGCTGGAAAACATCTCACAGCGCTTCTCAGGGATCAAAAGCTTTGCAAAAGTGGTCACCACTACCCAAGCAGTGTGGAGGATGCCGAAGCAATGAAATGTAGGAGTTTCAAGTGGCCAGGATTGTTCTAAATAAAGTTTCCTGGGGAACAAGAACCTTCCTTTCTGTGTTATGTACCTCTGTCCTTGTTCTTTTCTTTTCCCCAGTCCTTCAGCTGGGTGGAGTGAGAAGAGCAATTTTTAGGCGGTTTGCAGGTTGTTTTTATGAAGCACCAATGTGAGAAAACTCCTGAATTTGACACAGCAATGGAAGGTGGGGCAGGTTCATGGCTCTGAGGGTAATTCTGAACCCCTCCACCATGGGCCTTGTTTTCTTTGGCTGGAACATTTGACAGGGCTGACATATTTATGTACAGAACTAGTATTTAGATTGGAATTTTACACTTATGAATGATGAACTAAACAGAACTCATTTATGTTTTTCCTTCCCTCTGTAGCTTTCTTTTTTTCCTCTTATTTTTTTGAAATGTGAGGTTATGTGTTGCAGACAAGTCTCAACATACCCACCCTGTGCTTGACCACCGGAATTAATAAGTAGCCACATTCCTTGATGATTCTATAGGGATTGGAAGCTAGGCAGCTGAGTTTGCTATGCAAGAGAGTTAATAAAAATTTTCATTGCTGGAGGAAAGCTTATATACAGTAGTCTGTTTGTCCTGTATTTCAACCACCTGAGTCAGAGCCAAAAAAGCAATTGTCTACTACATATTTCAAACAGATGCTGAGGGGTAAAAGGAGTGACTAGAATTCGCAGCAATAAAATGCTGGCTCTTTAAGTTCCCTTGAAGGAAGTGAACCTATAAAATTTTTGCTGCTGACTTGTTTGTCCAGTTCTTTGAAGTATTTAACATTAATTTAGTCTGCAAATCATTGCCACCTCAATTTTTCATTGAAGTATCAAAGCCTGCTAAACACATAACCTTGGAGTGCATGAAAACCCCTGATTCCTTTAGCAGATATATTCATTTAGCATTTACCCATTTGAAAATTTCCTCCAGACTCTGGTGGTGGGGTACACTGCAGGTATTTGCAAAGGAAAGCTTTTTGAAGAAGTTGCTTGGTTTTTTTTTAAATGACTGTTCATTTCACTTACAGTAGGTAAGTGCATTTTAAGTGGTGGTGTTCCACCCTTTTGTGTTAATAACAGCCATTACTGCTCTGCATCAGAAACCGAGGTGGGGAGCCAGGATGGTTGTGTTTGATGGAGCAATGGGCTCTGCAAAATTATTAGAGGTAGTAGGTATTCAGGGGAAGATGTGCCTGTCCCGTGCTCACCTCTTGAGTGCAGGAGCTGGGTGAGAGGCTGTGATTGCATGGGCTGATGGTGCCTCAGGCTGCAGCTCTGTCTGCCAGCTGTTCCTGGCCTTTTGGGCTGTGCCCAGGATTTCTGAAAATAAGAATGAATTGATGACAAGTGAAGGTGAAGGGACTGTTTCCCATGTCTCAGATATTCTGTCTTCCAAGCAGTCTTCAGGCTCAGACCAGCAAAATGTATGCAGGGGTCATTTTTGTTGCCTTTTTGGCAAAAAAATAGCAGATTATTCAGTAAGTGACGGATACACTGGCAAGTTTCTGAAGTTAGGTATTGCTATGAGATCCTGGTCAACAACCTCCTCATAGGGGTCTCTTTCTCAGTTTTTTTTAAAATATATTCTCCCTTTTTGACTTCTTCCTCCTAAATGTAAGTTTCTCATATTCTCCAGGACCTTGTGCCCTGGGGGATAGGAAGGAGAAGACCCCTGGCCCCACCACTGTGGGTTCCAGCAGAGCTGTGCCCTGCCTGGCACTGCCCACAGCAGCACTGCTGGGACCCAGCGGTGGCATGAGCGGAGGACATCAGCTGTGAGGGGAAGCTTAAAAAATGCCATCAGGCTTAACTTGGGAAAAAATACCAACACAGAGGGTGTCAATTGAAAACCAGCAGGGTGGGAAAGCTGCTGTACTGTAGTGGGAATGCAGCAGCCTCAAGGCCCTTTAAATGATTGGTGATACACTAGAGATATTGTTAAATTACCTTTTTTATTGGTTCTTGAGTCTTATGTCTTAAAAGACTATTCTTTGGAAGAAGTCAAGAGAATCCTTATATTTGGTTTAGATATAAACCTGAGATACAAAACGTGGATGTGGATCTGGACCTGAACTTTTCCAGTGTCTGGGGAGTATTTCAGGCTGCAATTTTGTTGTGAGACCTGTCTTTGCTTGTGATGGTCTGGAGGACTTGGGTGTAGTGTTAACCTGCAGCACAGTCAAGCTTCAGCCAGGGATATTGGTATTTTGGCATATTTTCCCACCAGACAGGGAAATAGTGAAGTGTTTCTGTCTTAAGGTTGTTTGAAGATTAAAAGGGTAATTTTCTGTTCTGTTTTCAGCACCAAAAATTGAATACGAGGATTTACCAATTTGTAAAGTGACTGATTAAATTAAAGAGAGGACCAGAAAGTGTTTGAATTATGGTAATAAGCAACAAAAGAAAATATTTTTTTGCATCTAATTCAACTTCTAAATGTTCAGAACTACTTGTCTGTTTGTAGTTCATAGTATTGTTTCTCATCTCTGTGCTTTCATTGCCCCATCTGTAAAATCCAGATGGTGGACAAGCAGCTTCTTAATTTTGTTGAAGGACTTTAGGATGATTTTGAAGGGGGTGTGTGTTGCTAGTAGTTTGTAAGAGAACTTGGGGCAAAGGCTTAATAAAGGATCGCTGGTGAAACACTTTAATTCAAGCACTCTGGTTAAGACTTTCTCTCCAGCCTGCATGGTCCCATATTTTACATTCACTCTCAGCATGGACTTCCTTTGCTGAGGGTCCCATAGGTAAGCCACGAGAGCAAAATATACTACAGGGCCTCATACCAACACTTGAAGTGGGAAACTTTAACCGTCCGGCTTAATTTTTCAGGGCCATAGAACAATAGCCGAGATTGTGTTGTGGGTACAAAGGTGGCCAGCAGGACAGCCCCATTAGCCCTGCACAGGCAGCTCTGCCCCCTCCTTGGGCTGGGACCGAGCTGTGGCCCATGGTGGCTGTTTTTTGTGGCCCATGGCTGTTTCTCTCCTGCATTGGAGCAGGATCACCGTGGTGACACGACGAAGAGGGCTGAGCACGGTTGCCCGCGGAGCCGCGTTTTGTATCTGCCTGCTGGGGAGCAGCTGCAAGCAGAGGAAACCAGTAGGGATAATGGTGATGCTAAATGGGAAGAGAAGATTTTTTGAACCTGAAAAAGGCTGTTTAGGTATCATAACCCCCTTTTCAATGCTGTAAACCCTTTGAAAGCAGCCTCCTCTTTGCTCTGTGCAGCACGAAGCATCCAGGTTGGCTCTTCGGTAACAGCAGCAGCTCACTATGGTTTTTGTAGCACTGTGGAGGAATGGGGAGAATTTTGAAAAAAATCAAAAAATCTCAACTGGCCAAAAAATGTCAGCATTTTTCAATTCTGTATTGACACCTGAGCAGCAGGCTGGCATCTACAGAGTGCTGAAATAGCTGTGAATTGGTAATTATGAATTACAGCAGGAGATCACTTCAGCTTAGTGTTCCCAAAGCCTGAGAGATCAAAAGGTGCCAGTGAGAAAGGTAAAACATCGAGTGGCAGTGAATGTGCCAGGCTGCCTGGAACTTAGTTGCGCTCTCTTGTTTGTTGTTGAATTTTGTAAGAGGAAAAATTTGGAAAAAGAGAATGTGGGTAACATTTCTATTGAGGCATGGGTATTTCCAGGAAAATAACAAGGATGTGAAGCAATTGCTGGGGTGCTTGTAGGTTTTTATATTTTTCTCAGTTTTATCCATTAGTTTACCTAGTAGAGCAGTAATTAAAGGCAAAAAAGCGGTAAGAAGCAGTAGGAGGGCAGGATTTTTCCTGCTTGTTTTTCCTTAATTTTCTATCAAATGCAGAGCAGTACAACCATTTATTTTTTAAGCTGCAAAAGTGCCCATTTCCCTTTTTTATACCCTTTTCTTTCTACCTGTCATTTCCAGGAAATGGCAATGTCAGATGATATATTTGTGTGTCACGTTTCAGCTCAGTCTGGGAAGGGGTCAGTTACCCCTGGTTCACACATACCCAGGTTGGTATCTCCCAGGCTTTTAAGAGCATCAGTAGATAAGGATCAAGATTTTTGAAGCAGGGGATATCAAGGGAAACAAAGGATTTTTGAGCATGCATAGAGCCCAGGCATCACGTCCAGCCGTTCAAAAGGTCCCTGGAAGAGTGAAGTTAATCATTAGAAGAAATGGTCCAATTTTAAGGTGGCAAAACCCTCCTTTGATTTGCCAAGCTCTTATCCAGGGAGGAGAGCGGTCTTTGCTGAAGGGCATCCTGTCTGTCTGGGATGTATCTAGTAAAAATTGGAGATATTTTTCACCACTTTCAAAACCCTTTCATCGATTCCCCGTATTATTGGCAAAATAAGGGTAGTGGCAGATTCCTTATCA
>NW_008236442.1:4041284-4043027 GCF_000691975.1 Corvus brachyrhynchos | reverse complement strand
CCTTCTGCATCAATTATGCGTCTTTGTGAGGCAGAGCTTTGAGTCAGTTCCCCTTCATTTTGCTCTTCTGGTCGCTCCCAGGGGAGACAGTCTCTTGGTAATAGGAGCTACCTCAGTTCAGAGAAGAATACGGTTTTGTTCCCTTCTCGAATGACACATGACTATCAGGCATCTCATGAGTTCTCTGAGTGGGCACATGAATTGAACCTTGTAGGAGTCTGGGTGATTAATGGCCTGGTGGGTAGGAAGCAGACACTCGTTACAGGTCTGGGGGATCTGCCTGGCAGAATTAAAAGCTGTCGTGGTAGTGATGGCCTTTTACCCTCCCGAGCTGCCCTGCAAACGTCACCAGTGCCGCTCGGAAAAGGAAACAAAGTTCACCACACAGTGGTTTAGGGGATTTTTTTACTTTTGTTTTTGTTGCTCAAGTGTTGTTGTGTGGGTTTTCTTACAGAGCAAGCACAAGAGATGTTTTAATTAGCCATGGTAGAATTGTTTTTGAATTTAGATGATTCTGTTTATTAAGGACCCGGGGCACATTGACAGGGCTGTGATCCTTGTGTCTCAACCTGGCTGCTGAGGCAGTCTGTAGTGCTGCCGGTGTCTGTGGACAGGGCTGGATCCCAGTGCCAGCGTCAAGTGGGGATTTTTTCCTAATATGGACAGTAGTCCACAAGCAACTGGACGAAGTCCATCAAACGAACGTCGCCAACAGCCAGTAGAAAGTTTGGCTGTGCTCTGCTTGGACCAGCCCCGAGCTAGAGACCAGAAGGTAAAAGGCTTTTTCACACCCTAACTTGACATCTCGTGGCCAGCATTGATGTGCTGAAGGCACAGCCCCAGGGATGCTGACAGGAGGTGTTGCCTGCTCACCACTTCCTTCTGCAAATAGCTGTACAGTCGTGGCTTTTGCAAAATGAAGCTGTTTTGGTTTGCTTTGTTTTGTTTTGTTTTCTTCCAGAGAAAGCTCAGAGTAGGAACAGAGCAGGCACTGGCATGCCTGTCTAAACCCCTTCCTTTTCTAATTTTTTGGAACATACTCTGTTTACTTTCTGGCCTAATACTGATGCAGTGCAAGTGTTTCCACTCACAAAACTTCCACTTGTCCTAATTTTGACAATGTGAAATTTGTGTATATTAATTCTTATCTGAGTTCTCAGTGAGTTGCATAGCCAGCACTTTAAATGGGCACTGGCAGCCCGTTCCTGGCCAGCAGTAAGTACTAAGTTTGTTTCTAAGGAAAATATTGTGAAGCAAAGGGGGGTTTTTAGTTGGTTTGTGTTGGTTTTGGGGTTTTTTTTTAACGTCTTGATGTTCTGTATTAGGCCTACACTGTTTTTAAATGTGAGCATGTGTTCCTTTTCTTTGATGTTTTTCACGAAGAGGATTCTTCCACTTTAACAAAAGGCCCATGTTCCTTTTAGGTTGTTTTATTCTGCTAATGACATTGCTTACTCAGATAAATAGGTATGTGTGTGTACATTTAAAATGCAACATTCCCCTTCAACACACCACGGATACATAACAGAACTGATCTTCTGTAGTGATCTCCTGTGCCAGAATTTTCCTGTTTTGAAATTAAAATGGATTCTCCTTATCTTCTCATAGCCCCTTTGATCCATTGCCTGTGGGTGCATAGTGGCACTAACGACAGAGGATGGGAAAGCTTCAGCTTTGCGTGGCATCATTAGCTCCACAGCATTAGCAGCATCCCTGTGACGAGCTGGCCGTGCTCCTGGTATG
>NW_008236442.1:4028912-4040998 GCF_000691975.1 Corvus brachyrhynchos | reverse complement strand
CACCTCCCCTGTGCTAGATGCCAGCTGGGATTCTCCCGCTGGAAGGGTCCTGTGTGTTCCTGGCATGTGTTTCTGTGTCACCCTTCTGTTTTCCCTGACCCTGTCAGTGTCAGTGGGAATTCCCTGCAGTGATACCTGCTTTCCAGATCTTTTTCTTCCTCCAGGTAGCACATAACTCTAAGGACTAAACTTGCAGGTTAGACCTGGGTTCACCTGTGCATCAGCCTGTTCCTGTGCTGAGAGTTTGCATGTTTGGGTTTTTTTCCTCTAATTATTAATTCACTCCAAAGTTTGTCATTTGTAGGTGGTCACAACTAAGTAGCTTGAACCTCTCTGCCAGGGCTTTGCATGCAAGTACTGTCAAAACTGTTCTCAGTGATGAGTCAGTTCCTTTTTTTTTTTCTCTTTTTTCTTTTATTTTAATGACGAGTATGCAGCTAGTGTACCCATTAGAGCGTGCTGAGAGTTGGCATAGAAATGAGGATACACATGTGTATGTATCAGATGCTGAAGAGCAGCATTCGTGTTATAAATATAGCTCGGCTATATTCCTTCTTACATTTCAATTTTATAATCCGTTCCAGAAGATTTGGACAAAAATACTGTAGTGTAAGAGAGCATTAGTTTCTGGGTTCTTCAAATAATAATTCTTAGTAGAGAAACTAGTAAATAAAGATCTGAAGATGGGCGAGATGACATCTTCCCTAGTTCTAGGAATTGGACTTGGGGTATAGATTTATGCAAGGTAAAGTAAAGGACGAGTGGAAGCAGGAGCAGAACTGTATGTTTTATTTTTTTAGTTTATTGCTAAAATGTATGAATAGTCCTTTTTTGTTTGTTTTATTGGTGTGATTATATATGATCTATCTTTACATGTATACTTTTTAGACCTGGTGGGCCCACTGTGATTAAATGTTTGCTTTGAATACGTGTCCAGCGTGTTAACTTTTAACGGTGGAAAGTTGTTAAATTCATTTTTATACAAGAGGGGGGGAAAGAAAAAGCGGGGGGGGGAGGAAAGAGGAGATTGTTAAATGTATGGAAACTCTTATTGGCTGAATTATATAACTGAATTCATTCAACATGCTCGGTGTATCTTGTTCTCCTTTCAGTATTGCCACTCTGTTCATCACCCCTTTTAGTGCTTTAGGCATATGGTGTGCAGTACATCCAGGGAAGTGTCAACAATATGGCATATGTTATACATACTGATCTTGATACACCGTAGAAAATAATGGGCCTAACTTTAAAAGGCACGGTGCTAAGAATAGAGCGTGCTGCAACATGCAGACAGTGAATCCGCCATGAATGTCATGTTTGAAGACAAAAAGAGCTGTATTTTTCATTACTTTTGTGGCTTGGTTTGTATGTTGGCGTTGCTGCAGATTAGAAATGATGGTGAGATGAGCGCAGGCGGGATCTTTGCCCGCGTGATGCTGGAATTCCAGGCTCTGTGGAGACTTGGGGGTCGGCTTGCACAGGGGTTGGCTGGGTCGGTGCGGGCAGGAGGGAGCCGGGAAGGCAGGGAGCTGTGGGAGCTGCCTGCCAGCGCTCCAGGGCTGCCCCTGCGAGCCAGGATGGGCCTGGCAGGGACTGTGCTACCGACATCCATCTGCGGGAAGAGGGACAGGGACGGGGGATGTCCGGATGCGCTTGCAGGAGTCATTAGAGGGTCGCATTAGCTCACCACTTAGCTCTGTCTCCACGCTGTAAATGAGCCTGCACAAGCAGATTGCAACGCTTACATTAAAACCACACCGGTGGAAATGAGTCTTTCCAAAGACTCTTCCAAGGATCTGCCCATTAGGATCTGACTGCAAGATCAGGGCTCTCATCTGGACTCACAGCAGTAAAACAAAGATGAAACGCTCTGTTTCTCATTGCTGGATCCTGGTCTTACTTGGCTCCCCATTTCTCAGGGAATCTTTTGTCCCGGGAATGCTCATTTTTAAATTAGAAAAAATTTAAACAGAGGGTCCTTTAGAACACTTGTCCAGAAAATTGTTCTCAGGAGTTTCATCTTCAAAATCAATGATTCATACCATCATATAGGTGCATGTATATCTGTATGTCTGCATTGCTGTTTATTGTGCTGCACTGGCCTGGCTCGGGATCTGTAGCATCTGAAGTGCAGAGAAGCAGTGACTGGAGAAAGAAATAGCATCTTCTCAACAATGACCAAATATTTGTCTGTTATCTCTCTGGCCGTTGTAGTGGTTCTTGATATCTGCAGAACTGAGCAGATCACCACCCAGATAAAACAGCACAACAAAATATTTATTTTTAAGCTTAGTTGAATGCTGAATGTTTGGTGCAAGTTTATGAGGGTTAAACATTAATAGCAGATGTTGTTAATGAATAGAAGGCTTGAGCCAGCTTCTGAGACCTTTGAGTTAGTACATGAATTTTCTGGTCGATGACAATACTTGTAACATGCCTAATTATGAAGTAGTGTTCTAATCAAGCCTTGAATAACTGAAGAATTTCCCCTCCTCTTTTGCGGTTATTTCAGTGGCGCACACACACACAGATTGCTTCAGTGCCTGTGCTTTTTCTTAGCGATTTTTCTTTTCTTAGAACATTCATTGAGGTTTTTCCCCAAGAAGCACACGTATTCACGCTGAATGTCGGTGCAGGGGCGCACAGGCACAGAGGGTGACACGTGCACGGCACGTCCCCTCCACCCCGGCCCCACCAGCAGCTGAACTGGTGCCAGCCTCTGAAGTTGTTGTCCCAGTTTGTCACACTTCCAGGTGAAGTACGTGAAAGTGATTATAGGTAATAAATATCTCTTTTTTTTAAACTTATTGCAGAGGCAGTTTTTCCCCTGTTAATGAGGGTAATTTGACTTGGTTGAAGGATTGCAGTTCTTAAGAATTAATGCAGCAATCCAATTCAAAGATTTAAAGAGATCTAAGATTTTTCACAGGTCGTGTGCTAGTGAATGTGCTCCTATCACATAGCAGCTAATGGACTTGAACAACAGTCTGTCATTTACTGTTACCTCAGTGTATAGCAGCTTTGCCCTTGATAGCGAGTATACTTTCCCAGCAGTGCAGGTTATTTAGTAGTGCCGTGTATTTGTAACACTTTTAAGAGACAGTATCTGATTTCTAACAGCCCTAATTACTGGATAAAGTGAGGTTACCTTTCTGACTTTCTTAATTATGTGTTTGGATCCTAATCTGTGTGAGCCTAAAGTGGTTTAGGCTCTAATAGCTGACTCCTCATTTTTTTTGGATTTATCTCTTTGTATACACATCTGTAAAATAATTTCTGTGTTGCATCTTCCCTGTATCAATGCTCAAAGGTTAATTCTATAAATATGGAAGTGTTAGGCACTAGTGTCCATAAGGTCCCCTTGTTTTTAGGGATCCGTTATTACCTTTTCACAGTGTTTCGTAATGACTTATTTGTAAATGCTGTTGGAAATGCTCTAATTTCTTGATCCTATTATGTTCCTGGATATGAAAAATCCTATTGTAAGGTAATTAGAAGGATTCTCTTCTATTTAAATGTGTGTTCTCTAGACAGTGTCACTCTATACTCTGCACACAAGAACCTTTGTTCCTTAATTAGAAAAAGGACTAGAGCTCATTAATTGTGGGTACAAAGTGATGTCTGCTCAAATGGAGAAGCAATAATACAGTTTAAATAATGATTGATCCTACATTTTAAGTCTTACACTATTTCGTACTGATAGTGATAAATAAGCAACATATAATGCAGGTTGCGAAGCAATGTGTGAAGATTTTTATTGAAAAATCTCTTTTTGCAAGGATAAACCTGTGTCGGGCACAATAAATAAAGGAGGGATGGTACATACACGGCGTCTGCCATTTAGGAAAGTCAGCATTTGTCAACAGAGCACCGTAGCAATTGCTGAGATACTGGAGTTCACTCCACCCCATACTTTAGAAAATGAAATAATTGTGAGAGCTGTGCAGTCAAAAGCAGTTTGGATCTTGGCCTTACAGAGCTATTATTGTGATGAAAAGAATATTTTAATTACTCCTCGCAAACAGGATGAGCTATAAATGTTTGAGTATTTTGCAGGGTGTTTTCTTTTGGAGACAAGTGTACTTTGTTCCCTGAATTTTACCATTTCCCTGTCATCCCCTTGGGAGGAGAAGGATGGGCTTGTGAAGTTCTAAGCAAGACCCTTCACCAGAAGGCTTTGGTTTATGTGGTGGCTACAGAAACAGGGTGGGCTGAGTTGTGCACCGAGATGTGCACCGCAGGGTGAGTTCCCAGCAATGGCCCTTCCCAAAAATCAGGAGCATGTTGTGATGAGCTTGGCGGTTCTGCTGCCAAGGTGGGATGCCAGGATGGCGCCTGTGTGGGTTTGGAGTTTGGGTCTTGTCAGTTGAGGCTAGGCTGGGCTGGGCAGAGCAGATGGTTGGGGGTGATGCCCCTGGGGCTCCCCAGCCTGCAGCTCCATCTCCTCCACAAATCCAGCAGGGCCCATTCCTGTCCTTGCCCCACCTTGTATCAAAGACTTAAGAAAGGGAAAACCTGTCTAATGTTTCTAACCCTAATGAAAACATGCATTAACATGGAAAACCCTTTCCCATATGAAGAACAGGAAAGTTGGAAGATGAGGCTTGATTTCCTGCTGTATTTCACAAATCAAAATGGTAAATGCTAGACCAGGGTATATATTACATTCAAAACGTATTGGCATGGAAAGAACCCCGTGAAATGTGAGGTTTCTTGGTATCCTTCTCTGCTGTATTCCTCTTGGTGGGAAAGAAAAATAGTTTTTAAAAGATAAAAAACCTGTTCTTCAATTGACTATGCAAAAATCTTATTGCAGTATTTATTCCAAACCTGCACACATAATGTTCAGTCAAGGAGAAAACAGCAAAAAACAGTTGTTGATGGACTTAGGCGAGAACTGGATTAAATAAGCATTAGTCTACTGAAGCTGATTACAGGAATATGAAAATGCAGTATCTTAATGGTACATATTTTCATGTGGCAGCTCAGTTGCCTTTCATTTTGCAGCTAATATGTCTATTCTTATGAGTCATTTACTTCTTTAATTACCTTTTGCAGGCAAGGCACCATGGTATATTAATGTGAATGATTTTTACTGCCAGTTTATCATACAATGCCCCAGAAGTTGAAAGGCGTAATTGACTTGGAAGAGCAGCTCATGAAGGAAACAATATTTAGTTGACAGTTTTCCTTGTACTCTCTGTTGACGTTTATGAGTTTACACTATGCTAAAGGAGTAATAAACACAATTTTCTTTCAATAACAGGAAAGAGTCGCTTTTAAAATACATTTGTGGAAAACAGATTTGTTCATTTCTTGAATAATATAAAATAATGCGTTTTCAGTGATGAGATGTATATAAGACTGTCAATTGAATTAAACCTCGGAAGGTGCATTTATAACCTGCCTTAGAGCGTTAAAAGATATTAGGGTGCATATGAATCAAATCAGTTCGATGAATATTTAAATTATACACAGATTTGGATAAATCATATTCAGATCTGCATGTTAGATTATTTGGTGGCCTTCTCTTGCCATGGAGGGCGAAAGTTTGAAGTGGGAATTTGAGGAATGGAGGCTCTATTTCTGTGGATGGAAGAACACTCATCAGAAAGCTCCTGATAAACCCCAATTGGAGGATTACTGCAGAAACTTTCTATAACTTTCCTAGAGCCAGAGGCTTGAGGAAGGTTTAAAATCAGCTTTGCAATCCGTCAAAGTCCATTTTCTCCTGGTATGCTACTTTTATTGAAATGACCTTGTCAAATCGCAAATTCTTTTTCCCAGGCATCCCCAGGACCGTGCGCAGGTATGATTAATCATCCCATCCCGCTTTAATTAATTTAAAGGCGCCCATGGCCGGGGCGGGAGGAGACGCCGGCTGGCGAGGACAGCGCTTCCCCGCTCGGCTTGCAGGGAGTTAAACTTTTCACAGTTTTCCCGATTGTTTGCAGTTCAGCCCTCTGCAACATAATGAAAGTTTTCGAGCCATCTGTTGTTAAGCTGGCGGTGAGCAAGGCCAGTATATCCAAACAAAGTGCTGGCCTGCTGTAAACTGAACCTGTCAGTTTAGCATAGCTGGGCTGACCTCCCCGGGCGCGGGGCAGCGGGTACCAGGCACTGGCTGCCTGCTCGGCTTCCAGGGGAACTTCTTGGGGGGACCGTGTTTACTTTTTCCACTTAGCGTTCCTCCCACAGGCTTGGACTAGTTTATACTAAATCTTTAAATTGACACTGTTCTATTTTTTTTTTTTTTCCTATTCTGAACTTTCTCCTTTTTTTCTTAATCTTTCAGGCCATACAGAAAAAATCTATTAAAACCCCACAGTGGCTGGAATTTGAGCTTTTAAGGAGGTTGTTGGGGGGTGGGGACAGGGGACAGCACAGGACAACAACTTCTGTGTTTCTGTAACTCAGTGTGTGCATGTGTGCTGGCGAGATTCTCTCTCAAAAGAAAGAGGCATGTTCCCAAGTATCCCAGCTTGCTTTCCAGCTCCTATTGTTCCCTTTGTTCTGTATTATTTAAGATCAGTTACTCATTTGCTTCAGAGGATTGGGAATAACAGGCAAGGTAGAGCAGAGCAGCCAGTGTCTATTGTCTTCCTGGGAGCCACAGATGCATCCAGAGTGGCTGGAGCAGCCTCCCTCCTGCTTCTGTTTGCTTCTGTTCAAGGGGTTGGTAGCTCCAGCATAAAGTACTAGAGAATTTGAAACTTTTTGAGTGGAATTGCCACAATCAGACTTTATTTGCAGGGCTGTGTGGCAGGGAATTGCTTTCCTTACTCGTTTGTATCAAATACACGTTAGTTTGTATCTCCTCTGCCTCAGTGTGCTTGTGCTTTTTCCAGTCTTATGTCTCCAATTGCCTTTCCTTTTTCCTTCCTCCAAATATGTTATTTTATTTATTCTTTTATGTCTGGGATACAACATATGTCATTTGTCGGCTGGTATTCACTCAATACAAGTGGTTTTAACTGTTTTTTAGGCTTGGCAACAAAACTTGAAGTGCCTGCGCCAGGAAAGTGACTATTTGGTATTACCTGTTTTCAGTGTTTGTTTCTTGGACTAGACCTACAGTAAATACCTTTATGCTACCACTGCTGCCAAATTCAGTCTTTGCTTTTTACACTTGTGCTGTACCTGCTCACTGGTCTTTGGCTGGTTTCAAGTGTGTTTTACTTACCTCATGATTCTTGGAAAGCAAACCTGATCGTCAGTGACCCCAAATGCTGCAGTTCTCAGTCAGGAGAGTTTTGCCTGCGGAAGAGCTGCTGAATTTATGCCGTGTGTGAAACCAAGCTGTGCCTTTGCAGAAGTGCATTACAGCTAGTCTGTATCTTCACCGTGTGGTGATGTACTGGAATGTACTGGAAGCTCTGGAAAAAGCAGTAAAAGTACTTGGCCTTTCCAGAAGACCCCTCCAAGGGCTTGTGCCGGTGCCCACCAGAGGGTAGGAGTGCCCAGGGGAGAAGGGGGAAGGAGTATGACAGTGGTGAAAAACACTCAATTTTAAATTAAAATGACTGCACTTACGAGGAAACCCCATCCAGCTCTAATCTGTTTGTAAGGTGACTGACACATAAAGTGCTTTTTGTTTTAAGGTAGAGGGAAATGCATTCAGGATAGAGTTTCTGGTATTAATGTCAGGTGCAACGCAGTGCATGCTCACTCAAAAAGTCAAGCAGATAACCTTGGCATTTAGGGACATTGCCTTATATAAAATGAAATTGTATTTTGTTTTTAAAAAGGAGGACTACATTAAGAGGTCACCTATTAGCTGTGTTTTTGCTAGCTGTCTGAAACTCAGCTCTACTGTCTATTAAACTCAAACCACTATGTAAACATTCCTGTGTTGTTCCTGGTCTCTACAATGGCCAAGGGGATCAGGTTTCACCTGCCTGCACATCTTCAAGCAATTAAAGCAATTAGCTTGAAGCCATTTCACATTCAAGGTCTACTGTGACATTCAAGTCCAGAAGAAGTCTAGGGGAAAAGTAAAAAGAAGAGTATAAAAGGCTGCTGTGCAGCACAAGCACACAAATAACCTGTGAGGGAGATTTGGACTTTACAACAACTTCCAAATGTGGTCAGGAGGCTTCGCAGCAGGCAGGCAAAGTTGCTGCTGAGAAAAGGAAAAGATAAAAAAACCCCACCTAATGATCTTTAAATTATACCCAAGTTTTGTACTGGGAAAGGAGGGGGAGGAGAAATAAATAGCAACATGATTTGTAACGATATTTGTGTGGAATAATATGGCATTGGTCTTATTTACTGGTATTTCTCCTGGCAGGGACATCATACTTTTCTTCTCATTTAGGTGGGGATTTATATTTGGTGTTTACATTGTAAAACTACACTCACTCTGGCTAATGTATCCCTTACAATGACATTCAGCTCAGAGTTTAGTGATTCCAGCAGTAAGTCTTGAAAGCTGCTATTTTTTAAAAGGTTGGAGCAGATTAGTGGTGACCTTAAAAGATTAAACTAGTACAGTTTAAAGATAAATAATCAGCCTTTAGCACATTAGATAGCTACATAAGCATGACAGAAGGTGACTTTCTTACAACAGTTTCAGAATCCAGGCAGCATTTTTACATTTGAAACTTGACTAAGGCAGGGAACAGTGGTTTGCAGAAAGCAAGACATAAACTGATTGCACCACTTCAAATTGGTTAATACAGTTTTAAATCCACAGTTTTCCTGTTGGTTTTATTATTGCAAGGAGGCTAATTTTAAAAGCTATGCCTGCTGCAAGAGAAGATCTTACTTTGCCATCCCGGAGGGTGTTCTTAATCAGAAATAACCGCAGGCTAAATTATAATGTGGAATCCTGCTGCCCTTTAACCTAACACTGCTGCTCGTTCAGTGTTTGTTAACAAACAGCTCTAAGTACAAAATTGTTTGAGAATTACTTTTTCATTATATTTGCTGACTTCAATTAGAATAAGAAGCTTATTTGGGGAAGAAAAATTAAAAATGTATGGGTTTCTAGAGAAAGTTTCAGCAACTGTTTCCCGGCAAGTGTCGCCTTCGGAACATAGCTGTGGACTCTGTGGCACACATAATTTAATTTAAATAAAATTACCTTCTGAACTAATATTTCTCCACTGGTGGCAGAGGAAGAGCTCAGGAGCATCCCAAGATTCAGTCCTTTGAAAGATGAGCAGGCTAAAATGGTGGCAAGGGCTCAGGCCAGGGCCCCTTTTGCACCTTGCTGGGGGATGCAGTTGCTAACAAAGAGGCACCAACTCCCCATCCCTGTGGTGTTGGGGAGGGCTGGGCTATAGATGCGAGTGGCACAGTGTCCTATTTTTATTTCACTTTGAATAACATGTAATTGAAACGTACACTCGGCAAATTAATTGGTGAGTTGAAGGTAAGAACTGCTGAGTTAGTAGAGACAGCACCAGCCCTGTTCTTTTTTTCCCCTTAAGTTTACATGCTGGAGCGGAAACGCCGCGGTGCTCAGAAAGGAGGTGATGCCTCTGTAAAGCAGATCTTTCCAATTTTATTTTTTTTCTAGCTTAGTCTTCTGTTTCTATGATCTGCCTTTTGAACTGTTTTTGTGGCTGATCAGTTCCACCTAATATGTCTCTTGATTTCTGCTATTGTAATACTCAGACGACATGCTGTTCTCTTCATTTTTATAAGCTTTAGATGCTCCTGCCTGTCATACTCTGGCGGTTTATCTTCAGCGTCTGGATTTGCTTTCAGACTTGCATGTCTATCAAGCTGCTGTTGCTTTGAATGTGAGATCAAAAGAAGATGAATTCCAGTAAAAAATTTCCTTGTATGAAGAAAAGATTGGGGGCCTATGTAAACATCCCACTGACAGCTCCCAATGAGTTATTTTAGCAGAGCATTAGCACCCAGAATGACAGACAGTCCAAGACTACATGCTAAATAACAAATCAGTCCCTTCAGTGGCAGCAGCACGTTGCCACAACAGCAATAGATTTTCTAAAGGAATCCTGTTCCTCTTTTTTATTGAATATGGCTGTTCGACTGCTCATCTCTTCACGAGCTGCCTTCGAGTGCCAGCCCCAGTTTACTTTTTCTTGACAATATCTGTGTCATGTCACCAATATGACAGCAGACAGGGCTTTGATAATTGGGTGGGGAGACGGTTAGTTAGTCATCTCCAGTTAAATAGGTAGTTTGTTTTAGGGAGGGGAAGGAGACAAGGAAGGAGGGGTGGCATCTGCTGGAATGCTGAAGTTACGCTTTCGGAGATGCTGGATGCAAGTCCCTGCGCCCGAGACAAGTTGTATTTTTTGGGCGGTTGTTTATATTTCAGTTCACGCAGTTAGAGAAAACAGCTCTGCAGCCCGGCCAGCCTCCCGAGCCGGTTTCCAGAGCAAGTCACAGCACTGTCGAGGGGTAGGAACGTCAAGCTTGGCTGGACTTCCGTGCAAATCCGAATTTGCCTAGATACAGAAGCGAGGTGTGCTTCTCGCTGCTGTTTGGTCTAGTTGGGGACATAATTAGTTCTGCCTGTTTCTGCTCACAGATGGGGGAGGTTTAATAGTGCAGAATCGCTAGATTTTTGTTCCTGGTGTAGTGCTAAACCCAACTTGGAGATTACCTGTGAGCTCCGGCTGATCTCACCACTTCGCAAGGGAAGAATTAGGGAAGGAATGCTTTGCGGTTTCTTTGTCATTTAGTAAAAGCAGAGGTTGCTACTGTGGAGGCAGAGCCCGGTGGCTGCCGCGAAGGGCAGTGCTCCAGCGTCTCCCTCCAGCCTGTGCTCCGGCTGCACGGCACTTCCTGTTTATTCAAACATCTTTTTACCATTCTTCAGCCCCCGCTTCACAGAAACAGCCAGAAACATCTCCAGCGCGAAGACGGAAATCTAAAGGCAGACAGTAAGAGCTCACTCTGTTAAACTCTTCATTTTCTCTGCGAGCGCTCAGAGGAAAGGAGCGTGCAGGCAGGGCTGAACTTTTAATGCGCTGCCTTGCGCAGGCAGCTTGGAGCACAGGAGAGGGGAATTGCTTTGGTTTGAAGCAAAAGCAGCTAGTTCAGGTTGTTTACTGCGGTGTTGACAAGGGTGGGGTTTTTGGCATGGCTTTGGAGAACCAAAGGAGGACCGAGTCCTTTTTTGGGGTGCTCGTCACCTTGCGATGTCCCTCTGGCACGGGAGCAGCCGTCCCTGCTGCTCGCCGGGTGTTGCAGCTTCTCCCTGCACAAGTGCCAAAAATACCTAAACAACAAACCCCCCCAAGAAAGGGAAACGTGGCTGCTGCTCTGGGCAGCAGAAGTGGCACAAACCCACCAAGTCGCTTTTTTGTTTTCCACAAATTGTTTGCATCGTGGTTCTGGCACCGCATGCGAACCAGCCTCGCTAATATTTGTACCAATTTCATGCTAATAAAAATCAGGCTGCTGAGACAAGCATGGCTATTATCTCATTCATATGACTATTGTTTAGACCTGTGGTACTACAAAAGGAAAGGGAAAACGTGCTCACGCCGGGTAATGGTTGTTAACTTCTCACGTGAGGGATTTTCTCTGCAGTTTTTCAGTATTAATGATTGTTGTATGAATGGTCTTCAGGGGTTGTTGGAAGATAGTGTAGATCCTCTGGGTAATCCATGTCACAACACAGATGCTGGATTTTTCCCCCTCTGTTCAAGTGACTTAAAAAAATGCTTGATATTTCTCAGTGGTTTCTCCCCCCTGCAAAAGTTCACTGAAATAGCAGGTAACTTTTTTTTTTTTTTTGGCAAGCATTCGTGGTGCTTGTGTAGTGTGAAACATAAGAGAAAATGGAAAATATGCTGCCTGCCCTATGGAGAAAACCCATCCTCCTTGAGGCTTTTCCTGCTGCTCCAAGATTCAAATAGTCTTTAAAATTTTAAACCTTAAACCCCCATCTTCCTAGAAAAGAGAGCAAGAGAGAGAGAAATCAAGCTGTGTGTTCAGCCAAACCGCAAGTACAACAAACATATTTTGAAAATATATTGCTAGTCTGGCTTTTTAATGTTCAGAAGTTGTTCTACTTCGCAGAAAAAAAATGGTGTTTGCAACTGCCTTAAGGACAATTTGTTTAACAGTAGGAGTAATTGCATGGGGAAAATGGAAAG
>NW_008236442.1:3992062-4028898 GCF_000691975.1 Corvus brachyrhynchos | reverse complement strand
CAGATGTTAGTGTAGGTGTGGGGCAGAAAACTCTCTGTGGGAACAGTGGGCTGCTTTTCTTGGTATCTTAGTCTATTTGATGACCATCAAATTTCCCAGCTCACTGGTTTTGTTTTTTCTGGATGGCATGTTTGATTATTTATCAGAAGGGAAAGGGAGTAGCTGAAGCAAATAAACATGTGACCAAGCTGTGTTTTGTTTTCCACTCAGAAGGCCATGCCCTTTAACAGATATACAGAAAATAATAAACGTATTGTTTTATGATAAAAGGAAATTATGTGGATCATTTTCTTCAGCAAGGCCATTAACCCCTTGTGTTCAGTGGTCTCCGCCTTCTGGCAGCTTGTTGGGCTTGCAGCTGGGAATTAAAGGCACTTAAACCCCCCCCTCTTGCCTGGAACGTTTCCATGGATTACTGCTTCGGCCCTTTGGATTTGCTGGATTTATTGCGTAGTCACACAGCCCTGGTCATCCCCCTGGACCTACTTGGGGTGTGACTGACTCAACGAGAGGTGCTTTGATTTTTCAGAAGGGTGCTGATTTCCAAAGAAAACCTTGGCGAGAGATGCTGGGATCTTCCAGCCTCCAGTGCCGGTGTCTGTGCAGCGCAAGGGGTTGCAGCTGTGTTTGGTCCGTTACAGACGGTGTCAATTTATGGGATTCTCTTTTAAATGCCAGGTGTCTAGCATGTAGTGTGTAGTGTTTCCTTTATAATACCAGCTTTGGACGATGTTCATTATCTTCCCTGGGAAAAAAAAAAAAAAACCAAAACAACACCCTATAAACTAAATCACTGTCAGGAAGTAAAATACAGGTTTGCCTCATCTCCGGGAAGCATGTTGCATGCTTTAGCTGCTTTTATGGGATTAAAAGAAACAAGTTAAGACTGTCATGCACATGAAAGGAAACTGAGATGTGGTTTGCTTCACATTGTGCAGGTAGGTATAAATTTAATAGACTGACTTGCTTTCAGAATCTCTCTTTGTCTCCCCAAGTCGCATGTCAGTTCCAGCGCGTTGATGAGCTCTGCGGTCCATAATAGCGCCTGACTGCCGCTGCCCCGCAGGTGCCGGATCGGCAGGAGGGTCCTCCTCCTCCTCAGGGATGTGGCTTTCCTCTGAGGAATGGCTTCACATCGAGAAAGGGAAAATTTGCCTGACATCTTGAAGTTGCGTTCGAGCTTGTCCATTCCTGGTGGGTCTGGGCAGGAGGAGGTGGATGCTTCGCCTTCTGGCTCCAGGGGGTCAGCACTACCTGAAGAGCCCAAGTGGATGGCAGGGGCTGGAGCTGGGGGTTTAGGTTTGAGGGAGAAAAAATGGCAGTCGAAATAGCAGGGAGAGGAAGGGCTGGCAAAATAAGGACCTGAAACTTAAATGTGATGTGAAGAAGAAAGAGGAAATGAGCAGCTTGGGGCCAGGTGACATGGACAGGGGCTGGGCTGATGCACATGGCTGGCCCCCCTTTCCCAGAAGCTCCCTGAGGGTTGAGGAGGCTCAGGGTGGGCTGAGGAATGGGCTTTGGGATCAGAGGTGCAGGACTGAGGTACGTGGAAAGACAGAGGAGCAGGAGCAATTGCATCCTGTTGGACCTCTCCAGCCCTGGCTGAAGTCCTTGGGCAGAAGCCGGTGAAGGACCTGTCCATGCGGGAAAGTGTCCTCCCAGCCTCCAGCAATTGAAGGTTGGTTCGTGCCCTGAAGCATAAACATTTGTACCTTGATTTCTATTTCTGTCTTTCCGAAGGTAAATGCTGTAAATGCTCTCATGACTATCACTGCAAGTGTCTAATCCTTTCTTTGCATCCTCCCCATGCTCTTGGCCCTGGTGATATCTTGTGACAGTAAGTTCCAGAGAGTAATTATGAGTTGTGTATTAAGAAGGGGAAAAAAAAAAATCATTTTATCTGCTTTAATTTTTTTGGGTGATTGTTGCTTCCTGACTTCATTCAGTGTCCCCTTTTTCTTGCATTATGAGAAATGGCAAAAGTACCAGATGTACCCTCTCAGGCCAAGTCACAATTTGTGTACTTCTTATCATCTCCCCTCTTACTCATCTCTTGCTAAGCTAAACACTCCCACCCTTATCAATCTTGCCTAGTATCTGCTGAGGCCTCTAATCATTTTTGTCTCCTCCATCTGAACCTCGCCTATTTTTGCTTTACCAGGATCTGTTAAAATTAAGGTTTTTACAAGCTGTTCTAAATTAGATTATGCCATAGAAGTGCAGAGATGTGATTTGCAGCCTTAGTTTTCGTGTTTTGGGCTGTCCCAATGTTTTGCTTCCTTCATTCACCCAACAGCAGCGAGTATCTGATGGAGCGTGGCGAGATGTCCACTGTCAGGGGCCGTATTTCATGGGCCTCTGAGTACAAGTTTGTCATGCAGTGTTTTGGAAAACAAGCTTAAAATATGTTCCCTGTTTTGTTGACCACACAGGGAAGCGCGCAAGCAGCTGTATGCAATATACTATTTATGTCGTAGCAACAAAAAGGCCCTCTTCCTTCTCCCCCCGCACCTTATCCCTCTTCTCTTCTCTATTAAAAAATATGAGAACTTCCCGTGCTTTTGACATCCAAGAAAAACGCGGCTCAGCAGTGAATACTCCTCCAAATATTCAAAGGTCTGGTTCACTTTTGGATAAACACAGTAGTTCAGAATCTGATCTCGAGCCTACAGAAACGAGCTGAAAATCCCATAAGATTTTTTTCATCACTCAGGCACAGTTCAGTTCTGGTTCAGTTTGAACGGGGAGCCAAGATTTGTATCCTTTCTCATTTTACCAGGATGTGTTGGCCCATCCCTCCTTTCTTGCTGGTACAGACCTCTACATGCTGTGAGTCTTGGCATGCCAAAATAAAGAGAACCATTTTTAATGTTTGGGATCTTTTTGCCAGATACTTTATAAGTGGCTTTGATGAGTCCTGACTGTGACTCTTTAAAAGAGGGGGACAGAAGGTGTTTTTGTGGTGTAGCCGCCTGAGGATTTCATTTATGCTTCAAAAAAGGGATTTTTGTAGCCGTTGTCACTGTTGTAGCTGGTTCAGGGTTTGCAAGTTCCCAGTGTTGGCTGAGGTTGATCTCTCACCCTGCTGTCCCTTGCTGCCTGCCCCCTTCATCCCTGTAGTGTCTCCAAGTATTGAAGAAAATAGCTCACCCACCTTTTCCCCGAAATTGGAGGAGTTAGTGAATAAATTACAAAATAGAAAATGGGGTTTTTTTGAGGCAAACTCTGTTTTCCCCCTGTGTGGTTCTGGGTCCTCACAGACAAGAACCTTGGCAGCCATGGGATGGGCTGTGGGATGGCAGGGTAGCAGCATAGAGTCCGTTCGTCCTCCCACCGGCAGGAGTAACCTCAGTGCCCACGAGGACGAAGTGCAGCAGAGCTGGGACACAGGCAGCTCCACCCTGTGGGTTTGGAAGAAAGGGTTTCTGTTTCCAGTGCTTTTTTCTGGAGGGAATCTCCTTAACTGGTAGCCAGGATCTATTCCAGAGGAAAGAAGCTAAGCCTGCTGGAAGAAAAATAAAGACTCATCTTCTTTCCTTATGACTGAACTATTCTAGGAGATGTTTCAGCATGAGGCACATTGCCAGCTCCCTTGCTCCAAGTCTGCCCCTGTCACATCAGGGACAGGATGTGAGCCAGGGTTTGTGCATGTGGACCTCAGGTCCCTTCTCTTTTTCCAGCATAGGAATCGCCCATTAGTCAGTTGTCCAGACCAGTCTGCTGTGTCTAAGCAAAGCCTTCATGGCCAGCTGACCATTTTATTGGGTGAAGGATTGCTGTTGAAGCTCCCCTGCTTGACGAGCTGGCTGGTAGCCCTTGGATGGAGCCAGCCTTGCAGATTTGCTGCAGCCAAGTGAGGCGCTGGGTACAGACAACCAGCAGCATCTCCCCAGGCTCAGGGCATCCCTCTGCTGCACCAGTGGAGCTGGGAACAGGGTAGGTGGAAGAGGATTATTTAATAAAAGAAGGAAATAGAGGATGAGATGTGGATGGGGGTTGTTTGAATCCAAGGCTGTTGAGAAGAGTGGACAGCAAGAATGCTTCACCAGGTTATGTTGCATCTTAGCTGTGTCCCACAGCAGAGCCCCATGTCCTGTCTGTAGCTATCCTCAAACTTCCCTGCTGCGGTGCCAAGAGCAATGTTGGGGCTCTTGGCTTTGTGTCATTCTGTGTGTGGCACAGGGGCAGGGTGGTGGCAATGGGGAAGGGAGCATGTAGCAGCTCATTTCCCAGTTCTGGAGGAAGATGGAAGAGCTGGGCACGAATGTCAGAGGGAATAAGTGCTGCAAGAACATCTGCTTCTCTTTTTTGCATCTTCTACATTTTATTCCTCCTCTTCATTTTGGTTCCTTTCCTATTCTCTAGTTGGTTCATCTCACCTCCCCCTGTTCTGTTCCTCCCAGAGGAACAGCACTACCCACTGCTGTCGCTTTGCACTATTTTTTATTTTTTTCCCTTTGCATACTGCTCCGCTCCTCGCCGGTTTCCACACATTGTGCGGCTCCTGAGCCTGCCGGAGGAGAACTGCAGCAGGGCTCCCCTCCAATGTGTCTGCCTCCTACCACCGCTCCTCTACATCTGCTGCTCCAGGAGAAGAGAGTGTCGCAGGAGAGGAGGTAGAGGAGGCAGGAGTGGGAGAGACATGAAGCAGCTCTGAAGCCCGGGTGCATCCGGGCTTCCGAGCTTCAGAGCTGCATCTTGCCGCTCTGCTGGGAGCAGCTGTGGAGTGGAGCGGGGTGTGAGGACAGATGGGAGCTGAGAAAGAAGAGAGATTGCTGGCTGAATCTAAATTCCCCCTCGTCCCACCCAGGAGAAACAAAGGTACTTGCCTTGTGAGACTGAAGGGAAGCAAGAAGCCCTTTGGGAGGTGGGCCATGCTCCGCTGGGAGAGGCGCCTGGAGCTGCTGACCGGGCGATTTCTCAGTGCCTAGAGGCAGCATGAAATTTGGGGAGAAATAGACAACGGGAGAACTGCATGCCTGCTGCTGCAAAGCCGTGCTTTGCCCAAACCTCAGTGGGGAAGTTGAGCAGCAGTGGTAGCTTGTAGGGGTACAGCTGTCAGAGGTCAACACACAAAGTCTCGCTTCTGAAGTCTGGGACCAACATAGTGTTTTGTTTGCTCCAAGGGCAGATTTTGCCCTTAAAATTTCTCCCTTCTCATCCCTCTCTGCTTGTTTTGTTCTGTTTTGATGTTTAATGACCATAACTGAAATAATGGAAAGAGTATGATATTGGCTGGCAACTAACTTTCCAGATTGATTGCTTGGACACTTCAGATGGCTGCGGGACCACCTCTGATTTCTGGGAACTCTTCCTTCCTCTTTTCTCAAGTTGCTTTCCCGATAAGCAGGCTTGTCCACCTGGAAATGCCCAGAATCCTTAGCAATCTGTAAAAACACATGTAATTTTGTTTTGTGCCCTCCTTGCAACTTCTGGGTGCATGTTTATCCAGACATTTCAGAGGCAGCCCATTCATTACTGCACAGCTGCCCTGGGAATTGGCAGCCAGGCAGGACTACCCTTTCTTTTGCATCCTCATGGCAGTTGCTCATCTTCCCACCCTCCCATGTACATACCTTTCATATATCCTGAAGTTCCCTGGATTGATCTTTCCATGCCTGATAAACCTCAGGTTCAGAAACAAGCTTCTCTTGGCGTTAGAGCCAGGCCTGTTATAGCTGTAGGTCATCATATTTCATTAATAACTGATTGATATTAATACCAGTTGGAGCAGATGGGAAGGGAGGAGCTGGAGCTCTTTTTCTTCAGTAGGAATAGGATGATGGAAAAAAGTTGGAGTGTTGCTGCCTTGTACTGGCTGCAGTGGTGGAACAAGTTAGCAAGAGGCTCCATGCGACTGGATCCTGTTTCTGTTTTCCTTATGTACTGACACTGTAAGCAAGTATATGGCATTTAAGCAGCATGTCTATTTTTAATGTTCTACCCTCTTTTTCCAGTGTATTTCCCTTCCCCAGCCCTGTTCCCTCATCAGGAGTTTCTGGCCACATGAAGTCAGAGGCAGGGCTGCCTTTTTACCCTTCATCAGGGCTTGCCCAAAGAGGATGGTGAAACTGAAAGGTCGAGGTGCTTTCATGAAAATGTCGAATTACAACAGTAACTGGGGTGGTAACAGTGCCCAGTGTTCTGGGCAAACAACAGCTGGGCAAACAAGTCACGTTCTGTCTGTCTTGCAATAAAATTGTCTTGGTCATCTCAAATGTGTACTTTTTTTCCCCCTCCTGGTGCTTAAGTGGTTGGGAAATAATAAATGGTTGCCACTTCCCTAAGCACAGGGAGAGGGCTTTTCAGTGGGGTTTCCCACTTACTCTGTGAATGAAACAGGCTTGATTCATCTCACAGTTAATGTACTGTTAACATTTTTCCTGGGTTAGGTGTCACCCAGTGTTGACTCTCAAATACCATTCCAAGTTTGTGCAATGTCTCTCAAGTGCTGTATTTCAGTTGCCTTTTTACTGATCTCTGTTTTACACTAGAAAATCTTCTTACGTCTGGGTGATTTCCTAATGGATAAGAAAACACCTTGGGAGTTCACTTACTGTATCTTGCATTTAAGCATAGGATGACTTGGCTGGTAGGCAGCCTTTCCCTGATGTTGTCCTTCCAAATCCATGTTCATAGTGACCAAAACCCATGGAAGATGCATTTGCTGGGGGATGCTTTCCTTTCTCTTTTTTTCCAGTAAGTGGGAGGATTTCCCCTTTGTGTTTCGGTGCAGAGAGGAGGATGGTTGCCGATGTTCTGTGATTCACTGCTGGAGACCAGGATTGGTGTCTGGGTCTCTAGGTGTCCCAAGAAGCTTTGTCCAGGCTTGCAGGCTCTTTGAGCAGCGCAGATAATGTGGCTGCTGGTAATTACAGGCCCAGATATTTGAAGCACCTCTGTGGTTTCGGGGGCTCTTGGCATCTCCACCTGCCCATCTCATGAGGAAGCACGCTGTTGTCTGGATGCACAAACACGAGCTGGTTTTTAACGGCCCCTGGCAATTGTTCACTTGCAAGCACGTGGCGGAGATTTAGGATGTATCTATGGCAGTGAGGAGGAATGTGTGAAAAGAGCTTGGAGATGTCAGAGCACCTGCTTCTGAGGAGAGGGCCACGTTAGAAGAGCTGTTGGCTAGCAGTAAACAGTCCTGGCACCCTTGTTTCAGGACTTGGCAGCAGCAGGAGTTGAACTGAATCCAGCTTTACTCTCTACTGCCTGTTCAGTAAGTTGAGGACAAGGCAGATGATTAAGGAAATGTGGGGAAACTGCTACAGAAGCTTTTGGAAAGATAAGAGACTTTGGTCTCCATGTCTGACAGTCTGGCACTTCTCACTAGCATTGAATTCACATGCAAATCAAAGGCAACATCTACTCCCACAGGAAGCTTTATTAATGTACAGGCCTGCTTGTGAATCTCCGTGCTGATGAAGGTTGTGGGACTGACTTCACTCAAATTAATTTCCCTGTCTATCCTCGCCTGAGCACTGTGCAGCACCGGCAGCCTCAGCAGGGCTCCCACGCTGGCATCCAGGGATGAGCTCCGTGCGGGAGTGGCACTGCCTGGAACCAGGGAAGGGGGTAGAGGTGGGATGCTTGTTGGCTTGGATTGTATGGGTGTCCACCGGGTGTGAACTGACATCAGCAAAGTTAATTCCATGAAGGCAAACTCCAAACGGGCTTGAAGTATTTTGCGTGTGAGAGGAGAGGGTCAGTGTGTCCCAAGCCAGCCGTCTTTCTTGTGCATGTCCTGTCATGTGTGAGGAGTATGGATGAGGCTTGAAGTGGCAAGGACAGGACTTGGTCTGAGGTAGGAGGGAGGAAAGGCTGAGCAGAGAGAAGTAGAAAGGCAGAGGGATGTGGGATTGCTGGCTTCACTGTACCACCAAGGACATGGTAGCTACTTGATGCAGACGCTCAGTAAGAACCATACCTGAGCTATAAACAACCTTCCACATCTTAAACCTGAGCTCATCTGATGCTCAGCTTTTATTGCTGTCAGTTATTTGCAAATGAAAAAGCAAAATCTTGAGAGGAGAGGTGGGAAATGCCATTTCAAGCTGCAATTGCCTGAAATGTCAGCATGTTGCCACCTCACTTGCATCTGCCTTGTTTTTCCCTTTGATGTTCATGTCCATCCTGCCTGCTTGTATCCCTGATGTTCCCTCTAGCCCTCTTTTATTCTTTCTAATTCTTTCTAATCCTTTCCTTCCTACCCTGCTCCACCCTCTTGCCATCTCAGGTCCCACCAGGTCTGCACCAAGACAGGTGACAAACTGACATGGAATGGGGTGGTGTAGATGTCACCTTGAATGAAGACCCTCACAGTGGTGGGTGTGAGGGATGTGGGTGCTGTGCAGCTGGACTGGAGCAGGGACAGAGCTCTGGCTTTACTCCAGCAGAGCTCTGCCAGTGCAAGCCTGTCCCCACAGCCAGAAACCCTCACTAGTGTGGGGTCAGTCATGGTAGGGGTTTATGGTGGCAGTGGCCACCCCACCAAGATGCATGGAGCTTTGTGACCAGCTTGAGTGTAGAGAGCAGGCATTTCTTGTATGGCTACTAGTTCTGGGAATCTTCAAAAATTTCTGGCAGCCAATTTAATTGTGCAACCTCTCAGCTGCCAGAACGGATAGAATATGATCATATCACATGAAATGCATGCAGGGTCTGCTATAGCAACTGTATTTCAAAGAGACAACACATATGGTGACTGGTTCTTTTTGGAATAATATCTATAAGTTGATGATGTTTTATTCAAAAAGGCTGTAGCTTGAAAGGTTAGGGATGTTCTGATTGTTTAGTGTATGATTAAAGAAAGGCTTCTGTGGTTTTTTTGGCCTATTGAGTCTAATTACTGGGAACTAAAATGATCATTTGATTGCACATTTACCTGGAATTATTCTTCTGCAGAGCCAGTCTTAATAATATATAATAATATGTTGCGCTTGTACTGTATAGAGCTTCTTGTCTGAGCAGCTCAGAGTGCTTTACAAGTATTCATTAATTAAATAAGCCATACAACACCCCTGTTAAATAGGTGAGTATTTGTTACCCATCCCCTTAAGTCTTGTAGGTTTTATTTCTGCTGCCTCTGCCCACCCTTGAAGATGCTTTAACAGCTAAATAAGTTAATTGAATAAAAATAAGGTATTTTTTAACCGTCCTTAGCGTTTTCTGTATAAAGGTTTCCTTTGTTGCATTGTATTCTTTGGTAGGCTGTAGGGATTTCTGGTTCTTGATGGTACACCATCGTGGGGGTGGTGGTTGTGTGTGTGAGCCCAGAGCCATGCCCAGCAGCTCCCTGCACCCATTGCAGGTTCAGGGACCAATTTAGAGATGTTATGGGTGCACTAAGCTCCGACCAGCTTGAAATGCAAAATCTAATTTTACCTGCACCGTACCAAGCTCTGCTGGAAATCACATGCACCCTTAGAGAGTTTTTCCGATCCAGTGGAGACTTGTTCTTAAATTGGAAAGGAGGGCTTGTTGCCAAAGCATTATAAGGTCTCTCCTCCTCACTTGCCCTGGTCAGCAGTGGTGGTTTTTCAGTCTGCTGAGCTGACCAGTGTCTCTCCAAAAGTAAAAAGATGGGTCTAGGCCATAAAATAACAAGGTTTTATTGGGGGCTGGTGGGTGGGGGGCTGGATTCGAGTTTGCAGACCTTGATATCAAACCTTTCCCAGCAGTTCTGCGCTGAGATTAAACGCTCTGCAACTTGGAGGAGCAAGTGAAACCTCAAGCATATCTGACTTCTTAATTAAATAGGTATTAATTAAATCACTCAGAGAACATACACAGTAGGAGTGGGGAAGGCTTTTTCCCTCCTTCCATGTAGGCATCTTGCAAAGGGACTATTTTTCTTGTTTTACATTAATGAAGTCTTCAGCCTTCCCACTTTTCCACCTACACATGTACTGAACGTCTCCAAGGAGACCAAGGAGGCCCGAGTCCGGTGCTGGTGAATCCTCTGGGAGCAGCAGGCTAGGGTCTCGCCAGCAGAGCCTCAGCTGTCCCACAGTCTGTCTTGCAGGGATCATCCTTGCTGTCCCCTGGCTGGGGAGCCAGCAGGAAGCCAGGGCAGGGACTTGCTCCTCATCTTTTCCCTCTGTCTTTTATCTCCTCTTGATTTCTTTTCCCCACCTGATGGGGAAATCGGCCCTTGCAGAGCAGCAGGCTCCAGTGTTGAGGGACTCTTTTCCTTTGCTTTGCATGACATGTTGCAATAATCCCCCCCCGTCCTGCCTGCTGATGCCTTCAGGGTCATGTCCCTTGCCCCTCCACTGTCACACTGTCCCTTTGCTGCTGTGCCCCCTCCCACTGAGTCCCCACAACTGGTCCATCATGAGCTGACAGTGATTTTTGTAGGATCATGGAATATCCTGAGATGGAAAGGACCCACAAGGATCATCAAAGTCCAAGGCTTGGATTTTGGTGAGGTGAAATGCTGTCCCTGCTTTTCTTGGCATTCTCTCCAGCTCCTTGCAGCTTTCCCAGCCTTCAGCATGTTTCTGCCTGCTGCTACCTCTCCTCTTTCTCCCACTATGGCCTTCCAGAAGCTTCCCTGATGTTCTCTGGTGCTTGGGGAACAGACACTGATATACAGCTGACCTCCTCTGTAAACCCAACCTGATCTGCTGGGAGAGGAGGCATCTGAAATCTGAAAGCACAGGAGCCTGCCCATTAGTGAGGAGGGCTGTGAGCTGCTCCACAGGGACAAAAACCCCTCTATGGAGCTCACCATCAGGATTCCTGCGGTTGTTGAGGCTCCCACCCAGGAGGCAAACATCAGCTGGTGCTGTTTTTCTCCTTAGTCAAAATGGGAAATCAGTGGTGGTTTATCACCCCATTGCATGCAAGGTTTATTTTTGTGGAAGCCACTGCTTTCCTCAGTGGAGGTGCGTCAGGAGTGAGGCGGTAGCCCATGACCAGGGATTGCCTTGCCCGTATGCTGTTTGTATAGCTACCCGTGCCCTCTTGGCTGTGAACTCAATTCTCCAACCTCTTTCTCCCTACAGGCTCTCCAGGTGGCACGACAACTTCTCCTGCAACAGCAGCAGCAGCAGCAACAGCAGCAGCAGCAGCAACAAGTTAGTGGATTAAAGTCTCCGAAGAGGAATGACAAACAGCCAGCCCTTCAGGTAAGGGGAGCCTGTGAGCCTCCGTGAGGGTCTGGGGCTTGTAAAAGCTGAATAACTGCGTCTTCCATGCAAACACTGGGATGCAACCTTCAGGAGCTTCCTCCCTGTGTCCACAGAGTGGCTGTGGCTGGTGTAAGTGGCAGGAGGATTGATGCTGGGTGCTCTTGAAAGTCCCGCCTGTGGCATATTTACAAATCGTGAGCGTGTACTTTTATTAGCATCTGGTAGGGTTGGATCATGACAAAATGGAATAGCTTTTGTTACTGTGTCAGTGTGCATAGGAGATTTGCATTAACATTTCTGTTTGATTGCTGTTCCATTTGTAGTCTGTGTTCACTCAAACCGTTGATTTGCTGTGTCAAGGATATTGGGAAATACTAGGATATCATATCATCGGTGTGTTTTTTCCCCTTTTATTGTCTGCTGATTTATGGACATCTTCAGAAATAAAATCTAAATATTAGAGGGCTTTGTGCTGTTATGAATTCAGAGAGCTTAAACCAATACAGCGTTCCCAAACAGAAGATGTATGCACACATATGGGGCTTTGGAGTACATTCTGCTAGTCTTGTGGGATAAATCACGGGGAGTTAAAGACAAGAAAGACCTATTAGGTCATGTATCACATTTTCCTTTCTTTTTTTTTTTCTTTTTTTCTTTTTTTTTTTTTTTTTTTTTTTTTTTTTTTTGCTATTCTAGTGTTAGAAATCCCATGGGATGGTGGGACTGCTATTATTTTCCTTCAGATAGTTTTCCATAACAAAGCACACGCTCAGGAACTTACCACTTTAATTCCATCCTCTTGCTCCAAGTAATACTGCTTGTATAAATACTGAGTCAGTCCCTTGCCTTGCCTCGTGTTCACACTCCTCAAACATCTGAGATACTAACATGTACTTGCCAGTTTTGGCAAATTATATGTATCTAGTTCTTTATGTATTTCGTAAACTGGCACTTCCAGACCCTTGACCACTTTGCTGGTTTGCAGCTGGTTATTGCTTTTATTAGTGCTCTCTGCAATTGTAGCATGTCAGTGGATTTTTGATAATAAGGTCCTGAATGCAGCAGTTCAGCTGCAGTTGCACAAAGCCCTGTAGCTGGGACATTTATCTTATCTCTCTCTTCTGTATCTGATGCTTCAGCCTCTGTAGCCCCAAATTCTTTCCGGATTTTTTTTTTTTTCCTCTTGTTGTCATAGCACGTTGTCAAACTCATGTCTGTTTTGCTCTTTCTACTTTTTTTTTTTTTTTTAGTTTGATATACTATTACCATGAGCTCCCTGACAGCATTGCTGCTTCTCTTGTCTTTTATATGTGCTTCAGATTATTTTCCTACAAAAATACGGATCCTAGGCTCTTTAAATATGTAGTAGAATATGGAAGGTAAAGCCAACATCGCTAGAGGCCTTGACAGTAAAGTGAGAGGGCCCGATTCTGTGGTTCTTACCCAAATAAAGCCGATGGGGACTTCAAGGGGAGTTTTGCCTGAGTGAGGAATAGCTGTTAACTGCAGCCCTTGGTCCAGCGTGGACAACGTCGAGCTTTGGTGTAGTGATTTCATCTTCAAAGCATTTTGCAAATACTAATCTCCAAAACATCCCCAGAAGGAAAGTCTGATAAGTAAGTAGCATTATCCCAGTTCTGGACTGGGAAACTGAGGGATGTGGGTTAAGCGACTCACTTAGGATCACAGAGGGAATTGGGTTTAGAGGTAGGATTAAGATTCATGAGTTCCTGGCTCCCACCCCTGTGCTCCGGCTGCTGGACAACACCTCGTGCTTTACAGCCGGGCTGTTATTCTTTTGGAAAGTATGAAGCATTTTGTCATTGGGCAAATATACGTTTTATTGGCAGCGTCGAGAGCCATAATCCAAAGCGCTACATTAATGCTTTCAAAAATATTTTATTTGGTAAATCCATAGCTGATCCATATGCCTTTTAATAGACTCTTCCACTGGGGACATTTTTAATGAGAGATTGTGCTGGCTAGGTCCAGTGTCAGGTACTAAAAGAAGTGCTTTGTTGTGCAGATGTCTTAAGAATAGCTCCAGAGGATGAAATATGACTGTGTTGACCTTTCAGCTGTGAGCTTATTTGTCAGGATTCAAATAAGTTGAAAGGATCAAACCAAACAGTTTCCGTAGTCAGACTGGGAATTGTGTTGCAGAGGTCAACAGTGAAGGCCACATAGCGGATTCCATAACATAGCCAATTGTTGGTACGTATTAAAGTACTGGAGCAGCTCCTGCAGTCAGAGACACAATTAAAATTCTAATTTATTAATGTATACAGAGAGCTGGCCCAGCCTGTCACTCACTGATTCAAATGACTGCCCAGTCTTTTTTTTTTTCCCCCCTTCTCACTCCTGGCGCTTTTGCGGTTCTGAAACATACTGGAAGTCCTCTTGGATGTAACATCCCCAAGTGCATCCCTGTAATGAAAATCTGTTGCTGAAAGGAAATGGTGCTGCTGGGGGTAGAATTTTTGAGTACAACTGCACCCACACAAGCACCCACACCCCCTGAAGTCAGATGGGGCCATGCCGACGAGGTGATACCTATTCCTGAGAGTACATAGAGTAAATGTCAAGGGGGGGGGGAAACGTGCCCGTTTTTCACAAGTTTGTTTAAATAATGAACAAGTTATCTTTGGGCTTCACTTACAAAGATAGATGTCTCATTCAACAGCAACAGCAGTTAGCAGTCACCTGGGTTTTGTTGTGACAAACAGGCTTCATGTATAACAAGAACACCATAGGCATCGCTCATCCCTGCTGTGCTTGGCGAGGGCACTGGTGAGCAGCGCCCAGCACGAGTGCTGGGGAGCTTTGCATGGAGCAGGGAGGAAGCCTGTTGGCCGTGGCTGCTGCTTCTCCGGCTGAAATGCTCCATGGCCCTGCCTGCCCCAGGAGAGGAGGCCGGTCCTGGGGCTGGAAATGCACCCTCTAAACCCCACTGCCACAAACAGATGCAGAAAATTAATCTAGTATATACTGTGTAGCTAATCTGTTGTCACCTCATGGATAATTTTCCTCTATTCCTTCTTTATTCCCTGGTCAAAAATAGCCACGGTACTTAAATATATCCCAGCATCCTGTGGCCACACTGGGACATGGTGTCTTTGATAGTGTTTAATGACAGCAGGCTCCTGCAATCCTTTTAGGGGGTCTCTTGATCTTGGCAACTCTACCTGAAGATCTGCTTTTAGCAAATCATGAGATACTCAGTGTATACGAACTTGGACGCAGGACTGGAGATGTGCTCTGCTGATAGCTGAAAAACCCCAAATCTCCAAATACACGATGACTCACATTTTGAGCCTATCGCACACTGCCGTGGTTTAGATTTGGCAGGGACCTCCGGTTTCGCAGCCTGATGACACAAACAAAAGAAAATTGAAAGTTAAGAAATGGATTTAGTAACCAGCAGTTGGGGAAAGAACATAAAAAATATCAGTCCCACAAAAATCACTGGAAGCGAAAAAAAGACTAAAGACTGTTTGATAATATATTTTCCATATACATTGGATTTCCTTGAGTCTGGGAAACAAATAATTTAACAGACCAGGTATGCTTAGGACTTTGAAAATGTGCACATTTTTCCTGGCCAAGATAAATATATCTGTATTAATAGATGTATTGATTAAAATTTGCAGCTTTAATTGCCGATGCTCTTAACGATTATTCATTTTGGTTCTTCAGGCATTTTAGTGCTGGCAAAAGCACACAGATTGGAAACAAATCAAGAGACACATTTTTCTCCCAAGAAAGTAAAAGTGCATGTGTGTTTTGGCAATACTAAAAATACAATTTTTTTTAAAGATGTAAATGTTGTGTGTTGCATTGAGCTGGAAGTTGGATACTGGACTCAAAACAAATTTAGGATGTCCAAATCAGTATCTCGCAACTGAAACCAATCACTTGACTTTTTTTATGTTATTAAATGAGATTTCTTGTCTGATCATTAACCTGCATGTGTTCGGAGAGAAGAAGTAATGAAATTACTGGGATGGAAACTTTTGTTTTTGCTTGGCAAAACAAAAAAAATAAGTCTTCCCTTTAAGTCACGGCCAAGAAAAGAATTTGAATTTGGTTTAAATTCTCAGGGTGAGACCGGGGTAGGCTGAGAGGACAGAGCTGTCCTCGCCTTTGCATACCGCTGCTTTTTAAAGCAGCCTTTTGGCTGGGCTTTTGTAGAATTTAATTTGCATGCTATATTATCTTAATATATCGTTCCAGTATCTTGAGAAATAGAAGAGGGTGAGAGGAAAAAATCACTGTAGCTTGATGTTGGGGGAAATTATTATTATTGTTTTTTATGAAATTAGAAATCATTAGTTTGACAACATAATAAACACTGAGAGGTGAAGGGCAGGGTATGCTCCGTTTCACTTGGAGCTCACAAATCTCAGTTGTGTTGTCTCAGGTTTTACACCCAGGGAACCTTTTTTACATAGTGGTAAATTTAACAACTGGTAGAGAAATTGTCTCAGCAGATAATTTGGCAGAAGAAGTAAATTTGCAAATGTATTTATTCTATTTGTATGAGTATCTCTCTGTTTCACCCTTCAATACGGGAATTGATCCCAGTTTTGCCTCAGTCAAGCCAATGGGAATTTTGGCACCAACTCAGCTTGGGTCAAGATTTTGCTTCTGCAGGGTTTAAAGTTTGCCTATGAAAATTTCACTCAAATCTTTCATTATCTGTTTTTAATTTTGGAAATTAAGCAAAGTTGAGTTTTGCTGGTTTCTACTGAAGAACCCCTTAGTTCTTTTATTTTTCACCCCTAAGCCCAGTTATAAGTGTTAGTCAGTTCTTGGAATGTGTCTATGAAATGCAGACATCATCCACCCCACAAACAGAACAAAATCTGAGTCAGATCCTCAAAATTACTTGATCAGCTTAAAAATTTTGATACTGAGGGGTTTTTTTTCATGACACCTATGGGTCTTTTTTGCTGCCTTTTTATATATTTTTAAAGCATTTACTATTCAATTTTTCCAGCTTTTTCAACTGAGCAGAAAGGTGACAAATATGTTTATTCTTTAAAAAAGCCTGTGATTCTCCTGTAATATCATGATTCAAAAAAATGAAGCTTCTAGGAAAATACCAGTATATTGGGAGAGCTGGCAGTGTGAGTTACTGTCAGCAAACATGATTATTCTCATTTTATAGCCACATAAACCCTGACAGAGAGATATTAAGTGACTTGCCCAAAGTTGGAGAGCTGCAGGCCCTCAGTGGTGTTGAGGTGTGCAGCTCTGCTGGGGCATTTGGGAGTTTGGCATCTGAGTGTTGGAAAGAAGTCAGTCCTGAGGGGCAAAGTAGAAGCCAGGATCTCTCATTTTCAGCCCTGTATCATATTAGAGCTCTCAAGTATCATTTTCTTGCAGGTTTTCTGCTTTGACATTAAGCATTTATAGAACAGGTTTGTAAAAACTGTAATTTCTGCCCAGGTTGGAAGCAGGGCTGTGGGGCTGGCAGTGCCTGAGCCCAAATGTGCCTTACCCACCTCGGGGAAGGGGAAAACAAATGAAACCTTCCTGACTGGTCAGAAATGTGTAAATTGCTGACAAAATGACACATGTAATTAAGAGTGCTCCTGCCATTTTACCTTGTGGTTTACACCTACAGTGTTGAAAAAAGAGAGTGACTCCCACCTCGCTAATTACCATTATCACTGAAATGGTAGGGTTTGAGTCATTAGTTCCATGTGCATTTAATTAGAGGAAGGCTGAAATTGGATTTAACTTATTACTTTTTCATGGATCACTTTCTTGTCATCACTTCAAATTGGATTGCAGCCCCAGGTAACTAATTATGAGCGCCACAGGATCAAGAGTGAAAAAAAGGTAATTAGGAATAACACTGTTGGACCCTTGCTGGTAGTCCACTTGTGCTTGGGAAGAAATGAGAGCAGTATTTTGTAGTATTACAGATTAGGGAGTTAAAGGTATGTGCTGCTGCCAGGAATGATGGGAGACTGCCCCCTCCTATAGCGGTTTATATGATGTACAGCTGGGTTGAAGATGTTACAGCGACATGGTTCCACAATCAGCTCCTTAATACCGAGATTAAACTTGTAAAAGCAACAGATCGGTTGTAGGTATGAGGCATCTCAACAAGCGGGGAGCCAGGGGTCCGTCCGTGTGTGCTTGCACGGCGCTGCCGAGGCACTTGCGAGCCGCGGTACCGAGCGCTGTAAGTACAGCGAGCCAGAATTGATAACAAATTAATGAACATATTAATGATCCGAAAAGATCATTCACATCTGACAGGGAGATACATCAATCCGGAGGACAGCAGTGAGCCTGATGATGCGGGGATGTCAGGGATTGAGCCTGCATTGCTGCTGTGATAAAATCAGGAAATCAGGACCTCACTTCTCTTTTGTTTGCTGGAGAGGTTTCTTTTTGTTTTGCTTTTCGTGGGCAAGGCTCGCTTGGTTGGATTGTCCCTCTTTCTTCTTCTTTATTTTTTGATCTTGGAGGTATGATTGCCAAGTCCTGCTTTCTTCAGAAAATACTTTAAAACAAATTGTTTTATTTCCATGTGCAGAACAGAGTTCAGAACTGCAAGTAATCAATTTTATTGACACAATCTGGAAAGAAATGTTGATGAGAGTTCAAGGATGTGAAAGGATTGAAATTTCAAAGTACCCAACACTGAGTGTAGGAAAATTTCAGAAGTAGTTTCATTAAGCAAAGAAATCTATTGTGTGAGGATCTGTAAGAGGAAAAACTGCTCTAGGACCTAATGATATTATAAGGAGGTTGCGGCAGCTGATTTTTGCCTTTAGAAGAGGAAAAGTTTCCTAATTTCTCCTAGTAGTGAATCACAGTTCAAAGGCTAGCACAATTTCCTTAAGTTGTTTAAAATGGCTTTTAATGCTCTGTTAATGTAGGCAAATATTTGTGACTCAGTGTTGGGTAAGTGCCGCTTGCTCATTATTTCCTGATGCAAAGCAAAGGGTAGGAAATTCTATGAACACCATGCAGAGATGCTAAAGAGACTTAAGAGTAACAAAATTCAGTTACGGAAATTAAGTCTTTCTCATTTACTTGACGTTACAAAATAAATCTCGAGATTAAAAGGTATTACCTTTAATACAGAAAAAGAGAATCTCCTTTAATACATCTCAAATTGATTTACAATTTTTATACATAATATTCATCTGTGGTTGAAAAGGGGGCAACCTAAGGTCGAGTGATGTAGTGTTTCCATTTTTCCATATGAGTCTTACTGTGTGTGATAAAAGCAAACTCCTTTATTTTGTCAGTCTGCAGGAATTTCTGATGAAGTGCAGGGGTCACTTTTCTGTCAATTTGAGTAGGCAGCATTTTTGAACTACTGTTTTTTTCCTTCCTCCTACAAACTGTGGCCCCGATCTGACACACACACGCACACACACACGCACACTTAGAGTGCTGCAATCTGCAACTTATTAGTGTGTAGTGCTGGAGCCTGTCCAGTGGTTAGAAAATTTCCTGAAGCCTGGAATAACAGCAGTGGGTGCGAGTGCCATCGAACAGAAGTGACAATGAGGGGCAGTCCGGCCCGCCTGGCACAATGCCCGGGCTGGAAAACCAGCTGAGATACTCGAACGCAGGAAGATTGACGCGGTGCATCTGGGAAATGCTCAAAAAGTTGGGTTCTTGAAAAAATTACCTTCTGTGATCGTAAGACATCATCTGTTTTCCTACAGAGATTGTTTATAACAGGGTTTTCAAGCACTTGTCAAATAACCAGGAGTGAAGGAAATAGGCTAAAAATCTCTTACCGTTCAGATGAGTCCTGGTGTAGTTGGAAAAAAAGGAACTCTCGTCACAGAGATCCACAGCTTCCCAAGGCAGAGAGAGCCTGCGAGAAGGAGAAAAGGAAACTCTTAGTCAAAAATGACCCAGCAAGCACAGGCTGTGGGTTGGGGACGGTGATACTGCCCGGGCTGATGGGTGCAGTGCTGGCACGGCGAGGTGAAGTCATACCTTAGAAACTGTTTTGTGTGGTGCTTAGCTTTTGTTACTGAGCTGTGATATCATGGGCAAAATATTATAAACATAGCATGGCTATAGCTTGCTTGTGTAACAAAAGATCAGGAACTTTTATTAAGTTTGTTTTCCTTGTCATATTGTAAAAATTTATTATGTGTACTGTGTATATTAGAAACAGATTTGGGTAATTCTGTCTAAATGAAGTCATCCCAGCTATTTCCAGACTGTCTGTTTTTGGTTGTGAATAATTTTCATACATCAAATGGTTGTCATATTTAGTAGCTCTCTACATTTTAAATAGGACATATCCCATTTTGAACTTCCATGGACTTGAGATGCCTCTGGGTTTTTAAGGTTATTGTGTTGCAGGAGTATTTTCAAGGTCTGCCAGTGGCAGGGCAGGGAGTGCTGGAGGAGTCCCTCGCCTTCCTGCAGCAAAATAACAGGTTTTTCACAACTGCAGTAGTACTTGTGGCTTTCGGCAGCACGCGCTGGAAGAGCCTGCCAGATACCTATTTCAGCTTGTCCCTTTGTGTTCACACTTTGCAACAAATATGTTAAAAAAACACTAAAGGAAAAGTACTGTGTATCAAAAATCTCCGATAAAAGAATTCTCTCAAAGAGTACATGCTGCTGCTCTTTTTTTCTTTTAACAGAAGTGTGAAAGAAGTTAATGTTTAAATGTTTAATGTTTTAATTTAAATCATAGACACATCTACATAGCAGCTAAGTTGCTGTGACTTTTTTATTTATTTTTTTAATCCTCAAGGCAAAGTTTCTTTAATCAGGATGAGGAACTGCTGGTGTTCCTCGCACACCGACTGAGAGGAGTTTGCACTGGAGGAGTCTGCAGCGATGAGCACAGAGCAGAATTTTGCCCTGAAACTATCAACTTTGCCAGAAATACTTGAGTTACAGCAATTTGTTTAAAAAGAAGGAAAAAAAAAAAGCAGGAGAGAAAGAGAGAAGGCATTTTGATCTGGCTTGCTGGAGTGGAGGAGAACAGCTGTTTGCCTCATGTGTTTAAATCTCTAGAGCTAATATTGAAGTTTCAGGGCAACAAGTGCAACATAACAGAATAAGTAGAAACTATACCCAGGGAAACAATTGGAAATGCTGCTTGGATGTGGCTTTGGAGCTTGACAGTTTTACAGCTGAGTCGTCAGGTTGGCAAAATATTTTGTAGTGTGTGCAGAGAAAAGGCTGTTGTGTTGCTGAAATGTTTTTATTTGCCTGATAAGTGTAATCTGCCTTTTATAAATTACTAATCTATTTAAGGTGTAACATTAATGGCGCATAATCTCAAGTCACTGAAAGCCTGGAAAATTAAAGTAGACTGAAGGCACAAGAAAGAAATGTACTTTGTGTCAGGCTGAAGTTTGATGAAGCATGGAGGAGATGGAATAGATTATTAAATAAACTTTAAGAGGAGATGGAAAAAGCACCGAAATATCTCATTTTGAAAGGAATTAGTTTACTTGATTATATGCAACTGTATCACACTCAGGAAAGTATAAGACAAATGAAAGCAAAACAAAATTTAATTGAGCTATTATTTTGCAGACTTTGGCTCCGTTTCAGACAGCCTAATCAAATTGCGCTTTGCTCAAATAACTAATGTTAAATGCAGTCTACCAACAGATGTTTAAACAGAGACTAATTGGAAAATCTACATCCTGGGTTTAGCGTGTCTAGCTGAAAAAGTTTTGAAATTGCTTTGGAGCGGGGTGGGAAGATGATGGGAGGAGCTCAGGTAGCGATGGGTGCTGGGGAGGGGAGCCAGGAGACAGAGACACTCATGCCGGAGCTGATGAGGTCACCAATGCCACCGAGGTCACTGGTGCTGTAGTTCGGTACCATTGGCCCCTCAGAAAGTTTTTTCCATCGTGTTGTATCATGAGAGTCATGTTGCAGCTGCGTAGCTCATGCTATGTGCCAGTGTGCATGGAGTACGTAATGCAGTGAAGCACACGGATTGAGGGTGTTAAAAGCAGTACAAATTATCAAAGCTCAGTGCTTCCTTGCCAGTTCTGTCACTGCCTGACATTTTTTAAGCAGTTGCAGATTTAAGTTATTAACCTGTGCTTTATCTCAGTGCTGAGCCTTTTACGACATCAGTGCATCCGTGTGGACCTCTTGGGTGGGTTGCAGCGTTGAGTTGAGCAGCTTGGGCCAGATTTGTCCTGGGTTTAAGTGACAGCATGCAGGGAGTATGCTGGAGTGGAGGGATCCCACTGAGATGGATATAGCTTCCTACCTCTGATTTTTCTTTCAAATCAGTTTTACACCAAAGTCACTCCAGTGGCAGGAGCCCCTGGAGGTGTTCAGGGCCAGGCTGGACAGGGCTTGGAGCAGCCTGGTCTTGTGAAAGGTGTCTCTGCTCATGGCAGAGGCCTTGTAACTGGATGGGCCTTAAGGCCCCTTCCAAACCAGACCATTCTGTGATGATTCTTTTTGGTTTTATTCATTTTACTGCTTATCAAAACTGTGGGCCAAAGAGTTGCTCATGGTTTGCCTCCTGGACTTAGAGCTGAGTCAGTTGAGCAGGTGCAGTGCACGTTTCCACATTTGCTTGGAAGATTTCATCCCAAGGACTCTGCTGTCCAAGGGACCGGTGTTTTGTGCATTCAGACAGCTAGGAATGGAACTGAAAGAAACTGGGGTCTTGTCAAGAAAAAAGCAAAACTTAGAAACTCTTGTGAAAAATTTCCCATCTTTCATTGGGGGAAAACCCCCCACACCAAACCCCAAAATGAGTAGAATTTCTTCCGCTAACTCTTAATAGTTCAGGTGAATATCTGAAGCAAACCTGTTGGGAGATGCCAAGAGCCAGCCTAGCCTGGCTACAGTGCAAATTTAATCATTTTAGTCCTGTTGGTTTTACTTTAAAGAACAGATGCGTGACGACCTGGTGGTTGACGGTTGGTCACTGTTGTCAGTGGACATAGGTTAAGTTGACGAACCTTCCCTGTCCATCCCAACATGAGCTCTTTTTGGGTCAAGGCCTGTTGCCCTGAGCTGGTTTGTAGTCCATACCTTCATTTCATGTGGTCTTCAGGGGATGGTTCCTGTGAGATAAGAATGAAATGCAACATGATGAGTGACCCATGAAGTGCATTAGAGAGGCCCTTCTGTCTCTCACAAAGGTTTGTCCACTGTTGTCTAAGGGCAGTGGCTCCTCAAGTTAATGCTGATGTTATGTAGGCTTAATAGCCAGTATGTAACGGGGAGTAGCCAATCTGTAAGAAAAATAATAATGTACATGTAAATATAGAAATTTCCAATTTTACTGGTTGGAACTCTAGAAAAAGGCAGATTATATTTTATGGCTTGTAAACATCAGGGCAGATATTTCGGGAGAACTGCAGACAGCTGTAATTTTGTGAATGTGCACAAATTACTTGGAAAACAAATATTACTCTGCCTACACAGCTGTATTCACAACTGTGGACCAGAATGCCTTTTGCATGATGCGCACGCCTGGTTCTATGGAACATAATAGTGCTCAAATGAAGAAAATGTGATTTAAAAGTGAAGTCAGAATTAATACTTGCTGTGAAAACCTGTATTACTGGCTGAGGTGTTGACACGGGAGTGGATAAACCACTTGAGGAAAAATGAGAACTAACCAGGACGTTTATTTGTACTCAGATCAAGAGCTGAATGCTCAAACTTCTGTAAGAGAGATGAACGTGCCTGTATCTTGCAGAGATGCCTCATGCTGCCTCTGCTATCCTGCAGAGTAAACACTGAGCTGGATTTGATGGTTAGAGAGGTCTGCAGGACTGCGTCAGGTCACCCGTGGGGAGAAGGGGTGTGGGAAGGAGGTGGGGACTCCCCTGGCTTCACAGGGGCTGTGAATCAGTGAATTGCCCGGTGCTTTTCTTCCCAGTTACCTGCACCCAGGTGGATTTGCAGAACACAACTGACTTGATTTGTGCGCTGGCAGTTCCTTCTGTTTGTCGTTTTCCTGTGTGATAAGGAGTTCCTACAGGAAGGTATGAGTAACAGGAGAGAAGGCAAAGAAAATCCCCAAAAGTAAAAACAAAGCCAAGCAAGAAGGAGTAAAGCACGAGTTGGCAAGAGCCAAAGGCCTGGCACTGATTTTACTTTTAGCTTTGGTGTTTATTCAAAGACTGTGGATACAGGTTAACTTCCTTGGCTCAATATTTATTGGTGTGTTACTTGCCTTAAACTGGAACAATGAGTGCTTTGTTGATTGGGTTCAGAGATTGTCCCATTTTATTCTGTCTCCTGCATCCCCCTCTCTATCTGCAGGTTTTAAGCAGTTTATTTTAATTTCAGATTTCTCACCCTCCATGGTGAATTGCTGCTGTGCCACCGGCACCAGCACTTGAGGGACTATTGTTCGTCTTTTCAAAGTGGTGGGAGCACACAGCAGAGCCATTAGCTCCTGTGAAGCTTGACCTTCCTTGATGATATCACACTTTGCAGATTCAGAGCAGGATAAACATTTTAAAGGAGAGGGGAAATATCAGACAGGTTATTTTTCATCAGAAGAGGCTGTAGAAATTTCCTGTGCAAGAGTTAAAAAGGAAAAAAAAAAAAGCCATGATGGCACTAGTTGCCTTTCTGTTTGACAGCCATCAAAGTTGTGTCCAGATCAATTAATAGGAGAGGGAATATCTCCTTGCCGTTAACCACGGTGACCCTCGAGCAGACAGTGGAGCAGAAAATCAGTGAAGTCACAGTGCAGTGAATGATGACTGTCCAGATTTTCTCCTAATTTAGCAATGGCAATGATTTCAGTGCTATTAGGAATGGGCCCATCCTGGACAGTTTCTCAGGCTTCAGTGTTTGGAAAGTGCCCCGAAGGTATTGGGGATTTCTCTCTGGAATAGGAGCATTAACATCATGCAGAACATAGTTCAGATATTTTTAAATCACGTTGTCAGCAACTGCCACTACAAGGGAAGGTATGGTTAGGACTTGCATCACTGTTATTTTTTACATGGAAAGTGTGCTCATTTTGAGTCTTTCACTCATCTGTGTCTACCCAGAGGAAAAACAAACCAATTTCGTCTGGGAGAGCTCAGCAATGGTCACAAGGCCAGCTGCAAAATTGTGGTGGTGGTTTGTTGCTAATTCTGCAGGAGTGAGTGGAGGGGACCACCCTGTCCTAAATAAAAAAAGGGGAAGAAAAACAGAACAAAAATAATCTTAAAAAACCCTTTCAGTTTGTAACTTTGATTTTGTTGGGGGAAAAAAAAAAAAAAAGGGCAGTAAGCAGCCTTCTTCCTTGCCCAGAATGCTGTAGTAATTACTGGGGCAGCTTTTCCATTCCTGGTTGCTTTTGCCTTACACCTGTAGGAAGCCTGTTCTTTTGCTTCTGTGCTTTGCCACCACAGTACTTTTATTTGAAAACACAAGGAAATTCAATTTCCTAACCTGCCTCTTGAGTTGGGGCAGTTCTGGCGACAGAAGAGTTGCAAATGGCTCATGTGTGAACAGTTTGGGATGGAGCCGCTCGCACGGGGCCGTGCTGAGGTGCGGGAGAGGGAAGATAATTGTAAATGTTCTGGTGGGGATCTGATTGACAGCTTATTGTCTGCAGGCAGTGAGTAAAGAATAGGAAATGAGTTAAGTGTAGGGGATCTGGCAGGCTGCGGACTCTGCTGATGGCGGCTGCTGCACCCAGCCAAGCACCCGTGGCTCCCAAACCAGCTGTGGCACCCCACTTTCCAAGGCACCCCCAAAGGGACACCCCTCTGTTGGTCCAAAACGTGTGTCAGATGAGGCCGTGTCTCATTTCTGCTGCTGGGATATCTGAGGTGCCTGAGGTGGTCTCAGCCCCTCTGTTGGGGTGACCCTGTTCAGTGTGTCACTGCAGTGTGTTTCTAACCCGTTAATGTGGGGGGACAACAGGGATGTCCCATGGCACTGCCGGATGCCTGTGGTCCAGAAGCAGAGCAAGAAAAAGAAACATCTTCTCCCCAGCTCAATAAATTTGTCAACACGAGGTCTCTTTGGTAGTTTTACAGTATCATAATATCTGGGGCCAGTTATGTGTGTTTTAAAGTTTTCATTATCCCACTTTTTTTTCCTGGAGTGATGCATGCCCTCAGGTGCAGCTGCCCGTGAGAAGCCCCCAGTGAGCACTTAAATATCACAGAACTGCACGTGCTATAGATAGAAACACCAAACACAAATACTCCATCCCCAATATCTCCTTGCCTATGTGCATTTAAGAAAAAAAGAAAAATCCCAGCTTTGCATTGTTAGTGTAGGCTTCTGAGCCAGATTGTACTACAGAGCACACTGATGTGTCTTCCCCTGAGGTATGGAAAGATCTATGTGTGCTAAGCAGGTGTTTTCGTTTGTTTAATTGGAGCTGAGTTTAGCACAATATTACAGATAAATGAATTACACATGTTCAGTAATTCATAGAAAGTGAGTGTTGTTTTGCTTAGACACTTGTCTTTGCATCCAGGTTCGCAGGGAGAGCGTGCTGGCAAAGCGGACTGAGGTCTTTTAAAAACAAAAAAATACGTGTGCATGAGCAGAGCCTGACGTCTGGTTGCTAAAACAGCAGTAACTATTTCACCTTTGTTTAAATCGTCACATTTTAAATGTAAATAGTATCCTGTTTTGACAAACTACAAAACCACAGGTCTGAAAAAGAAGCTCACAAGGCCTGTGTCAGTAGTTGGTGGCATCTCTGGGCAGGAAGTTTTGGGGTGAAACACGCTGGTCATGACGACACCAGGGATGGAGAGACCTGGGAACCACCCAAAGGGCTCTGGAGCTTCTCTGGTGTGCAGTGCTCAGACAGTGAATGCACCTGATGATGACTGGTTTGCTTTTACCTTGTTTTTTGTTATTCTTTTTTCCATCTCACTTTTTACTGGGCTTCCCAGGCTCAAGCTGCCACCCCCCTTGCAGAGGCACTGCAGGGTATCAGTGCCCTCAGCCCCTTGCCGCTGCTGTGAGCCAAGATCCCTGGATCCCAGGAAAACCCCCCTGCCAGGAAGAGCACAGAGGATGTGCTGGCCCTGCTCTCGTAGAAGCAGTGAGTGCGAGCCACGGGCAGCTCAGAGGTGCTGCCTTTCAAAGGACGAGCAAAACCGGTCGCTTCTTCTGGGAGTAGTCCCAGCCCTTGGCCAGCTTCCAAATGGATAATTCAACTTACCCGAATTTCCTCTGCAGATTCAATTGTAAACTCTCTTCTCGCTCTCCCCTGCCAGCGTTGTGTATAACTGTGCTGCGCAGCATTAAACAACTGTCACGTGCAGCTCCACAGCCCGTGGAGTTGGAGGCACAGCAAGCAAAAGGTTGTTTCAGAACTTGTGCTGAACTCTAGGGAAGGTATTGTTTGTGCCTTTTCAGTTTGTGCAGTACTTTGGGGCAAGCTTTTAGATTAAAGGTGTGGTTGGAACGTAGGTCAGTGCTGGCAGTTTCAGCACTTGAGGCTGATCCTGAGAGGTGACTTTTTCAGGGACATCCTCTCTTGTGGACATCCTCACCTTCAAGTCTTCTGATAAGTGAAATTAAGGCTGTTTAGCTGCATTCCTCATTCATCTAGGAATTTGTTCATGCATCACCTGTAGAGATCTTGTGTATATTCCTTCCCTCCCACCAGCCTCCTGCCAGGTCCCTCCCATCCGTGGGCTACAACAGAAGGGTCTTGTATGGCAGGAGCTGCACTGAGAGCAAAACCAGCAGCCCTGGCCCCCACAGGTATCCCTTTGGAGCTGTGCTTAGGAAAACCTGTGTCCTAGGATGGATCCAGGCGGGCTACGTGCATCAGCCTGGCTTTCTAAAGGAAGCCAAAGGCACGAGGGGAAGTGGTATGTGATCTAGGAAGTGCTTCTGAATCCTCCAGGTTAAATGGAACCACCGCAGTAAATCACAGTTGAAAGTGAATTGGAAGCATTTAAAACTGTTACTTCTTTGAGGCTTTTCCTGCTGCACATGTTGGTATGGGATTGTTCTGCAGGAGGCTCCTGGGAATTAATGTGTGTCCAGATCCGGCAGCAATCTCAGAAGGTTTGTGGCGGTGTAATCTATAAACTTTTAATTATATACAGAGTTGAGTAAATAGCTTGAAATCTCTTTAAACTCTTTGTTCACTAATGTATATTAAAAAGTGCCCATCCCACATGCACACACACACACACACACACCCTCTTCCTTCCTTCCTTCCTCGTCTTACACCCACTTCCAGCAAGGCTGTGGCTTGTGGCATCCGTCCTTGTGCTGAGAGCTGTGGCCAGAACTCCCCAGGGGAGTGGCCCAGCCAGGGGCTCAGCTGGACACTGAGCCCCTCCTTCTGCTGTCCTCCCAGCATGTGTCTGGTGTCACAGGACAGTACAGAAGCTGTTGACTGTGTCTGGGTTTCCCACTTGATGTGCAGCCCTTTTGGGAGGTTGATTCTCCAGCTTCAAACACTTTAATGAGATGCAAATTGTTTGTGATGCTGCCTTACTAAATGTATTGTAATTTTAAAATCATTTGCTTGTTAATTGTATTTAAATAGCTGCCACTTAGACAAGCAGAAAGTTTCCAGAAAGATAAATTGGGTTTTTTTTTCTTTTTTACTGTGTTTGAAAGCAGCCCCTATGACTTTTCACGGCTGCTTTGGTACAGCACATTCCAAATGGCAGCGTGCCCTGGCCTCACTCAACTCCTAGTCCTCACTCTTCCCCCAAAGAAGAAATACTCCCTCTGTCACCTTTCTGCTATGGAACCACAGTCCCCTCAGAAGGTGACACAGTGGAGTGAGTGGCTGGAGATGTTCAGAGTGGAGATCACTCAGTTTTCCCTCCGTACAGCCAAGTCAACCTAGGATCAACCTAGGTCAGATTTTGGAGGGTGTGATGTGGACGCTGCTATCCCTGTGCATATGGGATTTGAAAGAATCCTGAAGATTTGGAGGATGTAAGTCTTTTGGGATCTTTGAAATTTCCAGCCTGTTTTTATGTGGATGTCTGACTTCTGGGCAGCTGAGGCAAGGTCACCTATCCTCAGCACCTTCAGGGCTCTGTCTTCTACACATTGGATTAAATGGCAAAGTTTCTCTTGGCTTCAGCTGAGCAATATGGGGTTCCTACTGACCTCAGTTCAGCTTGGTTTAGAACTGATTTTGATCCCATGTTGTTGCTAGCTTTGGCATGGAGCAAGCTACACCGTGTCATTTGTATTTTATTTGTGTTTGAAATACCGTCCCGGAAAACGAAAAATAATATTTCCATATCAGTTCATTCTTCTTGTGTTGGCTGGAGGATCCCACCCTGCCAAGGCTCCTGACTCTTGTTTTCCAGCTCCTCCGTGTTCAGTGCTGGACCCTCATTCCGATTCTGCCTTGTTTTTCCAGTGATGTCTCATATTGCCTCTGTTTTCTGTTTGCATCTTTGTTGTGTGGCAGGATCAGTAATAATAGTTAATAATTAGCAGCTCAATAGCACTCTTCACCTTCAAAGCAATTTTAGGCATTAAATCACTCAGTTCTGCTGGCACTATTACAATATTGACTTGTTACTTCACCGTTGTCATTGAGGCAGCAAAAGCTGCATTTTTATGGAGGCCAGAATGGGGTCATTTTTTTTTTTAGAGTATAAAATTGGCAAAAAATAAAATTTTCTCCTAGGCTGACACTTCGTTTGCCAAATTTCAGCATAGAGCCAATTTTTAAAGCTGAGTAATAAACACCTGAAAAGTTCTGGTTTATAATGGCAGTGCTGAGAAGCCATTAACTGAATGGCTCCACTATAACACAAGAAAACCCTTAAACTGTCAAAAAACCTGTAGAAGCTGGACGGAGGCTTAGCAAATGTGAACTTTGCCGTGAGCCTGGAGCTGAGAGATGCAAAGGAAACCTGTGGGGACTGGTAACACAGATCATTAGGTGTGTCCCTTCTCCATCATGGGGAAGTGGTCCTTTCCCAGGTGTGTGATGGAGCGAGACAAGCATCCTGTCCCAGGTGAGCATCTCTCCTCAAGCCATAGTGAGAAAGAAGGTGAGGAGGATCAATAGGGATGGAGCTCCAGGGGAGCAGAGAGCAGAATTTGAGACAACAGTGAAGGCCTAGAGCAAGGAAGGGGTTGAGGGATGAAAGGTGGCAGAGGGGATTTGGGAGAAAACGCTGAGGGGAGGGATGCAGGGTCAGGAGCCTGGGCAGCAGCAAGTGCTCTGTGGGGCACTGGAGGGAGACCAGCAAGGTGGCACTAAACCCTGGAGAAGCCCTGCTTGGCTCGTTCTCTCCTGGGCCTGTAGAATGTATTTCTACACAGATTTTCCTGGAAGTGAGGGCAGATCTGCTTCCTTCTGCCTGTGACGTGCAGCTTGCTGGCAAACGTGGATGCAAATGCCACATCCCAGATGAGCATCGTGCATGCAGATGGCTGGGATCAAGGTATCAAAAGCCACCTCCCCACGGCAGCACACACAGCCCATGGCCAGCTCAGCCCCTCTGCCCTTCCCTGCACAGGGGGGAAGCCAAGCTGTAAGAGCAATGCAGTAAAATAGCAAATTGACCAGTAAAAGAAATCAGTAAATGAAGGGAACAGCTATTAATGTGCCAAGCCAAGATGTGTAATTATACCCTAGGACTTTTCCAAACTAATACATGTTAAAGGTGTAAACCTATTAAAGGAGAGATTTTTCTGTACAGGGAACTTACGTAGATAGAAGGATTTACACTGTATTTTATTCTTGTATTATAAGGTATAAGGAACATTTGAGCAAATCCAGTCATTCCTATTATTACAATATCGTACGTTTTTCATACCATTTTATGCGGTTCTTCAAAAACTTTGGCACTAATTCTCTTTATATTGTTAGGAATTTTCTTTTAAAAACAGAATTCTTTTTCTCAAATAGTTAATTAGATTTTGAACTTCAAATACAGTACTTTTTTTTTTTTTTTCCTCCCAAGAATAGGGGTGTTAGATCCATTGTGCTGGCCAAATTACAGTTTGGATAGTTACATTCTCTCTGCTTAATCACCCTGCAGTTTCATTCGAGTGAAGGATTTGGTGCCTCAGGTGTCCTGAATTCCTTCAGGGCTCTGTAGGGCGAAGCTGCTGCCACCGTCCACCCCAGAAGGGGCTGCATTTGAGGGCAGAGAATTGTCTCCTTCTTGAACTTCAAATACAGTACTTTTTTTTTTTTTTCCTCCCAAGAATAGGGGTGTTAGATCCATTGTGCTGGCCAAATTACAGTTTGGATAGTTACATTCTCTCTGCTTAATCACCCTGCAGTTTCATTCGAGTGAAGGATTTGGTGCCTCAGGTGTCCTGAATTCCTTCAGGGCTCTGTAGGGCGAAGCTGCTGCCACCGTCCACCCCAGAAGGGGCTGCATTTGAGGGCAGAGAATTGTCTCCTTCCAGAGATCAATTTCTGTCTCTCCTGTTTCACTTTGCAGTGAGTTTCTGCTTTTCCAACCCCAAATCTTTAGAGTCATTTGAGGGATTTCTCTTGCTACAGGAAGCCAATTTTTTTGTCTTCAAGGGACCACAGAAGAATTCCTTTATTTGCTTGTTCACCTTTTGCCATGATGGGTGCAGCAAAGGAGCAGGTCTTGGCTGCCACACCACATCCTCTCCCAGCTCCAAGACCTGCTGCCTCTCAGCATCCTCTCTTTTCTTGTAGCTCAGGGTTGGGAAGGGGAAAGGATTGGAATACGCAGAAGCTGGATTTGGGTAGGAAATGTTGATGGGTCATAACCCTTCCTCACAGACAGGAGCCGCATTTGCCTGGAGAAGGGAAGCAGGAGGGGAGGACCCTGTCCTTGAGTTGAGTTTGGGCCCGTTTATTTGGAATGAAGTGATGGATCGTGGCATTGCGCTGTGAAGGGCCGAGTGGAAGTACAAAGGAAAAGCCTAGAGCACACAGTGAGCCCTGCTTAGTTATGCACAAAGGACTCTGAGCCGGCCAGATGACCCCAAGGGATCGGAGAGCAAAGTCCTGTGGCTGGGGTGTTTGCTTAGCCAGCACGGCTGCCTGTTTCTCGCCCATGTGAAACCAGATGTGCACCATCAAAATGACTGACGTGGCCAAAGGCCAGGGGATGGCTGTGCTGAGGCTGGGGCTTCTCCTGCCCTGCAGTCTTGTTTTCCCAAAACAACAGCAGCTCCTCCTCCCCTCCCCTTCCCCATCCTGCTGGGCTTAGTGAGGGGATGCTCCTGACCCAGAGACAGTGAGGAAGAGGAGAAGCACTCTGTGCATCACAGGGTGGTGTTCATGAGGACACCTCCTCACCAAGCCCTGCTTCCTAAAAAGCTCTTTTTCCATATGAATTTGATTCCTGGAGTCACAGTACTTTTTCTAGCAGGAGCAGAGATCCCAGTGCCACTTCCAAACTCTATCCCTATGTAGCACCAGCAGTGTCACAGCTTTTCTGTGCACTCCTATCTAACCACGAGGGCTGTTGACTAAACACCTCTTTAGGAAATAATTCGAGTTGCTTTGTTGCATGTATCAACTTAATTGTTTTGCTTTTTAAAGAAGAGAAAAAGCTCTTCCCTTGGCTGCCTTCTTTAAAAAAAATTAAAAATAGCTTTTGAATATTGGAAGAAAACTTGGAACTATGAGCCAGCTAAGTAAACTGTATCTTGAAACTTCAGGGACTACTGAAATGGGAACAGTGGCCCATTACTACTAAGAAGGTGTTTTATTGAAAATGTTCTGATATGCGTTCCCAAGAGAGTGAGTGAAAAATGACAATGCCCAGTGGTGATAGAGGGTGTTCTCAACAGGAGTACCAGAATACTGGTACCAGAGCTCAGTGCTCCTGGACTGTGAGCACAATAGTCTGATAGGTGTTTTTACCTAAAGGGACACACAGTTAATCAGTTTTATTTTAATTTATATCTCAGGTGATAAATTCCTGTGTGTAGGTTGGGTTGTTGTGGAAGCAGACCTGGGCTGTTAAAGAGGATCCTTTTGAGTGAGGTGAAGCATTAAGTCTCCTGATGAGAGAGGCAGATTACCAGGAGAGGGCAGTGCTTCCAGCACTGCATTCCACACCAGCCCCCAAAGAGGGGTAATCCAGCCCAAAACACCCAGCTGGGGACCCTGGGGTGGCTCCAGCCCGCAGTGCCTGCCTGCCTGCCTGCACTGCGACACTGGGCAGGAGATGATCTGGGGTGGCCAGGAGTTCACTGGTTAATACTTAACAGGCAAAAATGTGTTTGATTGACGTTTGTTTTGTTGATGTTTCATTCTGTGGTTTTTTTTCTTACCATGGCAACTTTAACATCACGACAAAACACCTACTTTTCCTCTCGGAGCCATTGCTGTTGTCATGCCCAGTGGGTTATTTTGGTAGACAGGACTTGTTCTTTTCAAGTGGAGGTGTTGCCATCTCCTACCAGATACCACCTCCAGTCTTTCCTGTCCAAAGAAGGTTTTCTCTGTGTGAACACTGTGTTTCGACCCATGGCAAAAAGAAATGGAGTTTTAGTGGAAACTGCAGCATTTCCCCTACTGTACGTGACATAAATGTCATCTCACATAATTAGGGAAAGTAACTGAGAACAGTTAGTGGTGATTACCTCTCAATATATTGTGTACTTTGGGGCAGAAAAATAAATTATGAATAATGCCCAAGCATACTTGGAACAATTTGCACACTGTGCTGTGAGTGATGCAGACCTGCTGGTAGAAGAGTGTGCTAATAAATTTTACTTTGTGGCGGAAACAAGAGATTACAGTTTATTAGGAAAGGAGATGGCAATTTATTAAGATCAATCAAATATGAATGCAGAGCAAAAATGATGCCATTTTTATTTATTTATTTATCTAGAAGCATGGGAGGGAGCAATTATATAAAATTTGTTGTTTACCTGTGATGTTTGATTCATTATTAATATTTTTATGTTTAGAGGGAACCATAATTTTGCTGAAATGTCTTCCATAACTCCTGTACAATCATATTCATAACTCACCTGAATGTTGACACATCCTGCTGTGTATATATAAATTAACTAGTAACACTGGCATTATAAAATGATGCATTAAATGAAGATGTGAATGGTAATTTAAGGCATGCCATGAAGTGAAATTTAAACCATTGGTACAACACTGAGGGGATTTAAAGAGCCTTGTTCATGCAGAATTTGCAGGGCCAGTAAGAAAAATGACAGTTTCTCATCAAAAAAAAAAGAGCAACAGAGACACAAGGATTACTGAAATGCTAATTGCTTTGGCGTTCTGATTTGTTAGACACCATCAGCCTAAAAATCACTTTTCTGCCTGAAGATACTTTACCATAAGGGCATTAGCTGAGATTATTAAAAATGACCCAAAAAAACTGTTTACTTGTCCTTTTTCTCAGCACTTTGTGGGTTATAAGTTTCACTGTTTCCTGTTTAGTCAGTTGTTTTCCCCATTTGTTTTTGTAGGTCTTTCAAACAGCAACAAGGGAAAATGAAGCATTCTCAAAACAGGAAAATATGATTTAACCCCACAAAAATGGGCCTGGGGATCCAGGAGTGGGAATAGTATCCAAGACGGCCTTTTTCCCTCAGAACTGCAAACGGCAGCTTGCTTTTCAAGCGGCCCATGGCTCCAGTCCGAGTGCTGAGCAGCCTGGTTTGGCACTTGCCTTTGCCAGGCTTGGCAGTGGCCCCGCTGGGCGGGTGGGCTCCTCTGTGCCACAGCAGCACTGGCACCTAAGTTCAGCTGAATTACTCCCAAATTTGTATTTGGGAAGCAGCGCACAGGATTTGGCCCAGTACCAGCTGCCAGAGAGCAAAGTGGGACCTATTTGGCTGTGCCTGCCAAGGGGAACATCCCGAGGACTAAGTGCAGATGTATTGTCTTAGGTAGAAATTGCCTCATATTAGGACCAGACATAAAATTGACTCATTTGGGGCAGGTTGACTCTGGTTAGAGAAGATTGCACTTTGTGGATGTCTTGTCTTTTCTTTCTTTTCCTCTCCTGCCCTGCAGGCAGCTGAGGCTTTTCTTTAGGCAAGTCCGTGGTCTCTGCACGGATAGGTACCTGCAAAAGTCTGTGAATGAAGTGTACATGTAAAATAATGGCATTGCAAAATCATTTATTCCACTGTATTCGTCATAATGCATAATCTATTCCTCTCACTTGGACCTTAGAGCTTAGTATCCAGTGATTATTTTCTTTCAGCTAAGTGAAAGATACTACCACCCAATATGGATCAGATCCCATGTGCACACAGTGCCAAATAGCCATCTAGCCTGCAACGCTCTCTCCCAGTTATTTTTAATGTATTACTTTATGTGTTCTGTTTTGAGCATCCCTGTCTGATGGTCTCTGTCTGTGATGACTCTTCATAATTGAATGGAATTAAAGTGGGAGTTTATGGTTCTTCCTGGTCTTTTAAAATATTTTGCTGGCTTAGAAATGCATTATATTTCATGGTGACCTTACTTAACAAGTGCTACCATCTCCGTTACTAAGGCTGAAGTTTTTAGCCCACAGCAGATGTTGGCTGAGCTTGCAGGTATGAAGCTTTTATATGAAAGGGTATAAAACGCTTTAAAAATACGGCTTGCAGGTTCTGTGGCCAGCACTCAGTGCTTAGACAGCACCTTTCATTTTTCAAAGTGTTTTGCAAATATTGGTCTACAGAAGATCCTGAAATGAGTTGTATTATCCCTGTTTTGCAGATGAGGAGGCAGAGATGTTGAGGCCATTGACTGCCTTGAAAATCATGCAAAGCCAGGCCAGAAACACTGCAAACTGAGCTCTCAGAGAAGGAGGCATCCTCAACATCTGAGACATTAAAAAAGAACTAAAAACGCAAAAATTCCTAGGTGACCTGCCCAAGACTGGGGAGAACTGTCAGTGCCAGAGCCAGCACTGTGCTTTTGTTTCACATGTAGTTCTCGCAGCCTTGGGCTTGCGTTGAGACATTACACTTTTTCTTTGCCCCTGGAAAGAAGAGAAATGCCTTGAGCAAAGTGGTAGGCTTCATAGAATCCCCTTTTTTTTATAAATAGAGTAAGGCAGAGCTTGGCCCACAGGCGTGTGATCAGTCGGTGACCAGGGCAGAAGGAGGGCACTGGCCTTGGACTGAGCTCTGTGTGCCTGGATATGGTGACACTGGAAAATAAGAATTGATGATGTGAGAATAGGATTGAGGCTCGTGTGTGTGAGAAGTTTCTGCTGAGGAAGACAAAATGGATCAAAAGATTTCCAAACTGGGGTCTGTAGAGCATCCTCTGGTGGTCTGCAGAGACTGCCTGGGCACACACCCCCTGCTCATTTTGGCTGCAGAGTTGGTCCGGGTGTGTTAACACTCAGAGCCTTCCTAATGCTGCTCCTTCGCCGTCGGGGCTGTTGGGAATGCTGCCACAGCAATGCTCGTAGAAATACAGCAGGAAGGAGGAGGTGGTCCGCAAGAGAAACTGTTGAAAAGTTTAAGTCTGTGTATTCTGTCATATATTTCCCAAAGCAATCCAAATTCCTCGAGATTACTTTGAAGTCCAGGACAGGAAGGATTTCTCTTAAGCACAGGTGATAATTATTACTAGCCCGTTGCATGCATTATGGTTTATGTTACTGCTGAGCTCCCAGCGTGTCGGGGGTGTGTGTGTACGTTGTGTGCTTGACTCTGCACAGATACAACACGGATAAATCCTGGCTGTTCCCATGCCCTGTCTGTGCTGACCTGCTCAGGGCGTCCATGCCCCTTTAAGAGGCAGGCGCTTTCTGATTCATGTAGGCTGTTTCTGGCAGATTTAGGGTCTTGGAAAAGATGCCCTTAGTCCCTTATTAAATATTCATAAGAGGGTGGGGTCACATTTTTGTGACCTGAAAAAAATCCCATTAATAAATTTGTTATCTGACACGAAAACACTTTAGGGTGGAAAGCAATCCGTATCGCATCCCATTTAACATCAGATCACAAGTTGTCATTAAATTGGGTCCTTTGTCTTTGCTTCTTGTGAGGTTCTTCAGCAGCATCACTAATGGGGCTATTGTCTGACAGCCCCGACTCCTGCAAATAACGGGAGGTTCTGCTGGGAATGGTGTAGGGCAGCTTCCGTCTGCTCTTGTACTTGCACGTGAAGTAACTGAGGAGTTACTCTCTGTATCAGTTTTGTCTTCAGAAACTATGTGAAAATGTAAAAAAAAATCTTATTGAAATAGGGGGAGAGATTTTACCAAATACTGCTGCCTGAGATGAAGTAGTTGGACTCGATGATCTTTGTGGGATCCAACTCAGCATATGCTATGGATGGGAGCTTTTTGGGGAAGGGAAAACAGGGCACCAGGTCTGTGGCAGTCCTTAGGTTAGAGAGAGCACACGGACAGGGCGTCGAGTTTGGGTGCTGAAGTCTGGACAAGCATTTTTTGGAGCTCGCCCGCCTAAGTTTGTGAAGCTTATTCTGAGTGAGGCGTACCCCACGTTTGAGAGGTGCCCCAGACCCAAACACAGCGGATTTGCGTGCACAGGGCTCGGCTGCCTTAGATCCGTGTGGCCGTGGATGTCCCCGGGCAGGGCTGGCAGGGGACCCCTGCCCGGGGTACAGGGGTACCGCTGGTCCCCAGGCGCGGCCGAGGGAGGAAGGGGAGATGCTCCCCTCCGCAGACCGGGAGCTCTGCCACGTTTTGGTGCAAACTCCTATCAGAGGCACCTCGTGGTTGTTTTTTTATTATTCTCACTGCTATTTTCCGATACCGAAATCCCGAGGTTGTGTGGCAGAGGAGTCGGTCAGGCAGCAGGAGAGCGACAGCCACTTTCCGCGGGAGACGAGAAAGT